>NC_034604.1:18699813-18721922 GCF_900095145.1 Mus pahari | reverse complement strand
GAGAGAGAGAGAGAGAGAGAGAGAGAGAGAGAGAGAGAATGAATGCACGCATATGTGTATTTCTTGGCCCACATCTTTTGATTCCAGATACACAATTAAAACTACGCACTGAGTAGCCTCAAGTTATTTTCTAGCAGAAAGGCTTCTTATAGTCGTCAGGCAGCCATAGCACTAAAATGAGCGTTCCATATCGATTTTTATTCTTAAAATATATAAATCAATATTATGCCTCTACCTTGACTGGCCTCAGCAAAGAGCATTCACCAACATTACCACTGTAGTTTTTTTTTTTTTTTAAACTAACAGAATGGTATTTAGAAATGATAGATTTTATGTTTTTTTATTGTTTGTTTTGGTTTTAGAAAAGGATGGACACTGAGCATTTCAAAACATTTTAGAAGGATGAGGCATAAAATCATTTCAATTTATTTTAGGGTAGACTCATCAATCTGATGAAATGACATAGTCAGAACTCATATTTTTTTAAAGGTGTATTTATTTTTATTTTATGTGTAAGAGTGTTTACCTGAATATACATATGTATACTCCATGCTCCCAAATCCCTATATGTGTGTGTGTGTGTTTTCACAGGCTTGAGAGTGCACGCATCTGTGCAAGTGCATAGGAGCTGTGAGTCAATTTCTTCTACAAAAGCTGAAAAATGTTCTTAACTGCTGAGTCATTGCTCAGACATCTTCTCCCCTCCCCCATTCAACAAATTCTTGAGTTTTCAAAGATCATCACCAATATAAAAAAATCATGTGCATTTATTCTTCTAAAAGAAGAATCCTCTAAAACAAAGCTTTGGTCATAGCCCATGCTCCACTGCAGTGTGAACAGACCGTCTATCTTATTCTGTTTGGGAGTTTATATCAATGGCCATACTGAATTAAAATTTATTAATGGAAACTACCTTCAGTTTTGATTACTTCATAGATTTATTGTTCTGATTGGACTCATTATTACATTATTCTTCATGACATGATTTGTATACGCTATTCAAAGGTATTTAAGATTTCCCTGATGATCAGTTTAGTTAGATAAGGCTAAGGCATTCCTGTGGTAGCTCTCCTCTATCAGGTGAGCAGAATGAGGAAGGGTACAATTTAAACAGAAATACCTGAGAAATATTTTTTCATAGAAGAAATTTATTCATTTTAAATATTATTCATCATTTTCAAAATTAAACATAAACCACAAGACCTTAAAAACTTTGGAGTCTAAATGTTTCCTCTGTTGCCTTTTTGTTTATTTGCTTGCTTGTTTTGTTTTTTAAGAAGAAAGTTAATTAAAAGCTTTCTCAAAGACTGGGAGATAAGAAGACTAAAGGAAGGGGAGTCTCCAGTGCCTCTGCCTGTGCTAGCCTGCGCTTTAGCTCTCTGAGAAGATCGCAGGGGCATAGCAGAGTGACTCCCTTAGTTCATTTTATGCCGCTTAGCTTTGTTGCTGATCTTTTAGAGATTTCAAGTGTCTGATTTCAGATGTCTTCCTTGTAAAAACTATTTCTAGATTCTATGGTTTTAGCCAAGAAATCTCTGTACCATTCTTGTCATTTTTATTCCACAAGTTTTAGGACAAATGTCCTAAGATGATTAATCATGCATTATAAATAACACATAAGGGCTGGAGGATGGCAGTAAGGCAGGACATGCTCCATTCAGTGACAATCAGAATGGGAATGGAAAACCCCAACAAATGCAATGGGTGATGAACAGACGTATGCTATTCCAAACCCAAAAGAAAAATATTCTTAGGATAATCTAAAAATTATACAATAACACTGTCCACCGAGTTGAAGATGAGTATGTGGATTAGTATATATATGTGTATGTGTGTGTGTGTGTGTGTGTGTGTGTGTGTGTGTGTGTGTGTGTGTGTGTGTATGTGTGTATTAAGCCATATGGCTAGTGGAAAATAAAGCAATATTTGGGGCAAGGAAAAAAATGTAATTTTTTCCTCTGTTTCAGGGACAGGAATGCCAGACTGTTAGCTTTGGGCTTTATCATAGTTAAAGTAGCAAGATGAAATGTCAGGGGGATAAATGCTGTGTGAATCCATATTTGGATGCAGGGACTGGCTGTACCAGAAATTTGCTCACAGAAATATGTGGAAGGTAAGGGATTATAGACAAATTCAGCAGATCAACTAGATAATCAAATCTACTTTGTTTTTCTAGTTTGTGCACCTAAATAGTCAAATAGGAGTCAAATTCTGACCACTGCATCATAATGAATTACAGTCTCACTCTTCATAAGTGTCATAAACTCACAGGCCAAACTGTATATATATATATATATATATATATATATATATATATATATATATATTTCTCTTTTTGATAGGGGATAGAATACAGACATTGAAAACATGGCATATATATATATATATATATATGTATATATGTATATATATATGTTATTATTATAGAGTTTATTTAGGGCATGGGAGGGGAGTCAAGTAGCAGAGGCAGAGAGAAGGACAGAGGAGAGAAGCAGAGGTTGGCTATGGCCCTGTGGAGAAAGGGAGGAAAGGAATTAACAGACTGGTTTTGTGAGTTTTATTAATGACAGTCTTCAGTATCAGAATATTACTTGAGACTGAAACACAGGCTAGCTTTAAATCCATGGTAATCCTCCTCTTGGCTAGGATTACAGGTATGAACCCCAATATATGGCTTAGCATTTTTTTTTCAGTGAAGGAGATCTATAACATTGAACAAGAGATCTTTTCACAATTTCTTTGAGAGAACAGTCAGCAGAGAAGAAATTAAGTAATGGAACCAGAATCTTACAAATTATCATATTTTTTTCTAGTCAATATGAGAAAGACATTTGTTTTCTGCTTTAATGCAGTTTGACTTTGAAGCTAACAAGGTACATGGTCATCAGCCACCAGGTGAGTTGAAAGGTCTCCCTTTCTCCTGTCCCTTTCTTTGGAAAGATTATTAGTAGACTTAAACACTTAAATGGGCAACTATACTCACAATCTCTGTGTTTCAAGGCAATGGGTTTACGCACGATAATGCCTAGGCTAGTCTAACAACTCAGATTTTCTTCCCAGCACAGCTCAGCAGTCTCTACCCAACCCTTCCCATGTCAGCTCTGCTCACAGTCTTATCTTTAAGATTCCAGTTTTAGCCCGTCTGCAGGTCCTAATCTGATCTGGGAGAAGCCTAACTCAAAGCTTCTAAATCTTTCCTTTTTATGTTTTAAATAATCTTAAAACCATGTAAATTTTGGAACTCATTAACAGTCTGGATCTAGTGAAAGATCCATCCAAATGGCCTCACTACTTCTCTCCTCCAGCATTCCCCACTACCAGTGTTCTTCCCTGAGAAGCCAACCTCTGCTACTCCGTGAATGGCTGTCTATTTCAGTCATGCTTGATTGGTGTACCCCCAAATCCATATCGCATGATATAGGCTTTCCCTTTTGTAGAGAGGATGTGGGTAGAGGTGATGTCATTCATTCCTATGGCTTTAAATTTCCCGTATTTATATCTCCCCAGCCCAGACTTTTCACTGTAGTTCAAGCTTCTAAATTCAAATGCCTACATGAAGAACTCTCCTGGTATTTCAAATTTAACTCCTCTGAAATTAAATTCTTTCTTCCTGCCTCTCCACCCCAACCTGCTTCTGCTCCTCCTTCAGCCTCCAACTCCCAATCTGTTCCTGCTTCAGACTCCGCTCTGTTAGCCAATGCCTCCATTAGTTCACTACTCAAGACTGGAATCAGACAGCCTTTTACAACTGAAGCCCTTTCTGTGTCTGCACATAAAACCAGCCTGTTAGTTCACCTGCTCTGCTACATCAAAATTGCACGTCAGGGATCTTCTGAACAATAGACTAGTTTCTTATGGCTCTGGGGTTAAGCTGAAGATCATGATGCTGACAGATTTGCTATCTAGCTATATGTTCAATCTTCATATGAAAGATGCCATAGGACACCAAGTTCCATCCCCGTGGTTCTTACTTCTGTCAACGTGACACAAACTAGAGTCACTTGTGACAAGCGGTGCTTAACTGAAGAATCCTCTCCAGCAGATTGACCTCTGGAAGATTTGTTGATTAATGATATATGTGGGAGAGCACAGCCGACTGTGGAATGTGCCTCCCTAGAACCATGGTCCTGGGTTGTATGAAGAAAGGAACATTAGCAAACCAGGAAGCAGGTCTCTTCATCGAGCTCTTGCCTGGAATTTCTGCCTTCACTTTCTTCAATGATGCACTGGGACTAGGAAACATAAACCTAATAAAACCTTTCTCTCCCAAGTTGCTTTTTGTCAATGTTTTTATCACAACCAAGGAAAATCAAATTAAGAGCGTTCCCAAGGCTGAATTTTCTCCCAAAGCCAGCATCTTTGAGTATTATCACCTGGAACTAAATTTGATTCAGATGAATTGTAGGGAGGGCATAAACATTCCTTCTATTGTTATTATATGACTTGCTCTACATCTAAAATATCTTTTTTTTTCCCCAGACAGGGTTTCTCTGTATAGCCCTGGCTGTCCTGGAACTCACTCTGTAGTCCAGGCTGGCCTCGAACTCAGAAACCTGCCTGCCTCTGCCTCCCAAGTGCTGGGATTAAAGGTGTGTGCCACCACTGCCCAGCTTAAAATATCTTAAAATATATCTTAAAAAATATCTGCTTCCCTCCCTCTACCTTCTGGTTAGCATGTTAATCCAACATCATATTTCATGTGAATGGCTTCATCATCTATAAGGATCCTCTCTGACCCTCCTGATTTCATGCACATTCCCATTTAATCACTCCTTTGAGGAACCAGAGAGACTCACAAACCCCCACATCATGTGACCGTCATGCTTTAGACATCTGTTTGGTTTCCTAGTCATAAAATCCAACTCCCAAGGGTAACAGGCACTGCCCTGCAAGAATTGGCTGCCAAAGATGACTTCAGTGTCACATTCTGCTTCTCTCTTTCCCAACCAATGAATGCCTAAGCTAGGGCCTTCGATACCTGTCCACAACTCTTTTATTTTCAGATCTGTGTGCTTTATGATCCCTCGTCTAAGGTTGCTGTGTGTCATTGTATGTCTCAGTGAGCCACTACCCACTCAGAAGATACTCACTGCACTTGACAAGTTTGCCTGCCCATCCTTGCTATCTCCTGTATTGCCATTGTTTCTCCCCCTCTTGCTAATCTTAAGATCCAATATAGTTTTCCAGTTTCCTATCTGTTTTCCTTAGAGATATTCAAGTTCTGTGAAAGACCACACATGCATATCCATCTTATTTTTTTTTTTAACCCTGAAGCAACTAAACTGGTGCTCATGTTTATTTGTTGAATACAAGTCTAACAATACATTCAATAAAGCTGTATTACTCTTTGAGTTCTGATCCTATATCGTTGTCTTCGCTATAATTTGCTGATGAGCCTAGTGTTTCATGAATATTTTTGTTTAATACCTTAAGTGCAAGACTTTCTATGAATATAAATTGACCCTGGGACTGAAAGAAACTTAACTTCTGTGACAAAACCATCTTGATTATGGCATGTTACAGCTAAAAATTTGGACATTATGAATTAAAAAAATATTTTCCATACAACCATTATATTTTTCATTATCTACTTTCCCTCCTCAGCCTACTTGGGCCTAGGTTAGGTGCAGCTTGAGGGTTGTGTTGCCATATGAATTGTAAAATTACTCTTTTGGTGAGGTAAGGTGTATTAAGGAGCAATTCTGAAGGGCATCATTTGTTAAATTCAAAGCAGCTTGTTCAAATGACTCCTATAGATGAAGAAGAGGCTCGCTATAGTTAGTTTCCACAGCAGAGCTGAGCAGACCTAGCCCTGAAGAACTTAAAAGGGGAACGGTGAGTCCTGAGTTACTGAGGAAGGTTTAACTCTTTTTTGTTTTTTGTTTTGTTTTGTTTTGTTTCTTTTTAGAGATCTCACCAGAGGTGAGAAAGATTGCTCAAAGGTTTTTTTGTTTTTGTTTTTGTTTTTGTTTTTTTGCCTCAATTTCCCAGCTAATAGTGTAAAAAAAATCCACAGCAAGTCACATCCCTGTTTCCATTGCCAACAATAGGACCTGGGCTTTGGAAGACTGGACCTTTCTGAACAGCCTTTCCACAGTTTTTCTTTTTCCTTTCCCCAAAGAAGTATAGATTCTGTATAGCCTACTTTACTATTGAGGGGCCTTTCACTTCTATAGCTAATTTAGTTAATGCAAATGAGGGTTGTTGCCATATTTGTGCACTGTCCCTTACTTATGTTGAGGTGCTCCAATGTCCACACACTAGGGTGTCAGGTATACTTACAGATACAATGCATATGTATGTGGTAGATCCCTGACATCGACTAAATGAGGTCTAAATTCATCCAAACCACTCAGCAAAAATCATTAGATTGGGATAGCACATGACTGCTTCTTTCTCCCCTCCCTTCCTCCCTCCCTCCCTCTCTCCCTTTCCCTTTCTCCCCTTTTCCTTCATCCCTTTTCCATCAGGGACCTAGTAGGTAGCTCTGACTGTGTGGGGATCGCCATACACTCCAGGCTGAACTCATGCTAGCACCAGCATTCGTGCTTTCCCCTGCTTTCTGAGCTCTGGGAACTGGTCTGAGAACTACTTCCATCACCACTACCCATTTCTTAGGCACTTGTTATTTATCCATCAGGTCAGAATTATTCAGAAAATGAGAGAATATGACTTTTCAAGGGTCATGCAATAAAAATTCTCCTTGAACACAGAGAACATATTCATGTAAATGTGTAGACACAATACCAGATACAGTGGGATTTTTATGACTCAACAAAATATGTTCAAATTCTAAGTTGCTGTCACCCTCTGCTGGGTCAAAAATACATAAATTGTATTGGTATTATACAAAGTAAAATAATTAAGAAAAGTGTCAAACATCAGGGTACCCTATAAGTTATATCTTTTATTTATAATTTTTGAAGCAGGAATGTATACATGTACTGTATACAAAAATAAAGTATATATCTTAGTATAGGAGGACTTTAGTGTCATTATTAAAAGAGTTATGGTGAGGAAACAATATTTAAATTTGAAATTCAAGGAAGAGTGCTTTCTGGTTCTAAAGGATCATAGGTCTTTATTTCAGAATAAAGACCTATGGAAAAACCATGTAATCATGGGCCAACTTATATCCATGACAAAAATCAACTCCATAGAACCAGATTACTCTTGAGTAAATGAGTACCCTTGTACCAAATACCCTTCCAGAAACTTCTAGGAACAAATGAACTATATACAACAAAATCTTCATCTCTCAACTTGGAATCATGCCCTATCTTGGGTCCCACAAACAAAACTTTCAGAACTGTTCTTGTGAAAAACACCACACATAGAAGGCTAATTCAAAATATTCCTCCCCTTGTTCATTCTGTATACTGGTGTATTTATGATACTCAGCATTTTAAAAGTGTGAAAGATCTAAAGAGAAATAGCAGAAATCAATAAATTGAAAGCAACATCCTCTCAGAGGTAGTAGATTTATTTGTGACTTCTCTTCCACAGCAGTGTTTGAGTTCTACTGAACCCCTGTTTATCAGGGAAAAATTCAAGCACTCGGGACAATCCATTTATTATACCATCCTTTGATGCCAAAGGGAGAAATAAAAAGAATAAAAGCAGTAAAGGTGGCCTCAAGAGAAGCAGAGCCCTTGTAGGAATCTTGTAAGTTAATGAGAATTCACCCGGGACTCAAGAGCGATGGAGAGGGAGAGAAAGGAGGAGACAGAGGGGCGGGGGCAAACCTCTTCCTCTGCAGCTGGCCCTGTCCCTCATTTGTTGCTCCAATAAGCAGTAATTAGGTCCTGAGCTAATGGTGTCAGCTGATCTGCTGTTTTTAGGCTAGACCCAGAGGAAATCTCCATGGAAACCCTGCTGGACTCGTCCCCCCACCTGGATGCCTCCAGCTCCTTTCCGCCACCTGGCTGCCGCCCGGCCCGCTACTACCTCCTCCTGCCTCTAACCTGCAGCCTGCAGCATGCGCACTGCCCCCGGGATCCCTAAATGGGACAATTCTGCCCGTGACGTCAGCGCCCAGCCGTCTCCACAGAAACTTTTGTCCCATTGGCCAATCAGAGAGCTTGGAAGAGGCCTAGGGGTGGGGGGTGGGAGGAGAGGGGAGTGGGAGGGGTGGGGGTGAGGGGAGAGGCGAGAGGTTCAGTGTGTGGAGCTGCTCGCGCAGCGCCCGGGCTGTCAGTCCCGGCTGGGGCCGCCCCGAAACCTTCCAGGAGAAGCGCACCCCCGCGCCCCGCACACCCTCGCTCGACCACACACACGCACAAGCTCAGCCTGGCCGCGCGGGAGCCACTGAGCAGCCAGAGAGCTCCGGGACCGGCTGCGGGCAGAGGACCGAGCCGCGTTCCCATTGGGGCTTTCGCCGGGGAGACCGCAGCGAGCCTCCTGGGTGGGCTCGGACCCCTCAGGAACGCGGCGAGGGTCCGGCCATCCGGCTGGCTGAGCCGATCCATGCGACCCGCGCTGGCCTCGGCAGGGAGTGCAGTAAAGAGGAGCGGCTGCAGAGAGCAGGACTGGAACTCCCCTGGTTCCAGCGCCGCCGCGACACACGGGTGGAAATCCTAATGGAGGGATCGCTGACTTCCTTTGCTTGGGAAAATCATCAGGAACAACTCCGATTTGGCTCCTCTGAGCATCGGAGGGGGGTCCATGACGTGGCACGGGGAAAATAGACAACTGAAACCTCCTGTGTGAACTGCAAACTATAGCCTAGGGAGGGGGAAGAACTGCTTTCTGCATTTTAATTTCACGCAAAAAGGTTCAAGTGTCTGTGCGGTAAACTTATTTCCATGTCTTGTACCCACTTCAGCAGAACCCAGAGAGTCCTATCTTGGGGACAGCATCATCCCGAAGAGCCCCAGCCAGCGGCCTGTCTTCCTGTTCCCACATTCCCCGGACTGCATCCCTGTTTGGGGTACTCCATCTATCCTATAGAGCTATGGTCAGGTATCTATGAATACTGGGCGAATTTCTGAAACCCAAGTCTTACAACCTACCTGCGTGGCTGGAATTTAACCTAATACATCTGAAGAAATGACATTTTGAGTCGTTTTTATGATGCCTTCTTTAAAATTTATGTAAAACAGGATCTGATAGGCTTATCAACACGACAGGTAAGAACTTTCTGGCTCTCTAGTTCTGTCGCAGAGAAGGCCCAGGTTAAGCAGGAGAGAGAGAGAGAGAGAGAGAGAGAGAGAGAGAGAGAGAGAGAGAGAGACAGTCCAGGGACCCGTGTGCCCACTGAGGCTCTTCGGCAGACGGCTGCTTTTGCTAGAGGCCAGCCCTTGCTCCTGGACCATCAGCTGGGGAAGCTTCTGGGGCGCGCGCCAGGAGACTGCTTTGCGCTCCACCTGCCCTGCCCTGGACACAGCCCTGGGTGTGAGGCATCGAGAGACCACCTCAAATCAATATTGGGATTTTTAATAAACTAAGGAATGGGATTTTAATTATTCAGAAACCCAGCTCCGCTGGGCCAGACGCTTTTGGGATGGTGCTGGTCACACAGTGTTAAAGGGACCGACCGCCAAGAGCACTAGAAAAGCGTCCGAGACATCCTTTGCAATTAGGAACGAGCCAGACTGGTAGCACGGGGCATTGATTGCTGGTGCCCATCCGGACCCTCCTCCTCTCTCCCTGATCCTCCCCCCACCCCACCGGAGGCAGACTCCCGCGGCTCGGCCGGGACCTCGCGTCCTTGCATCGTGGTCTGGGCTGCATATTTCATGAGCCCAGGGTGAACAGGTGCGAAGTGCGCTGGGAGCATCCGGCCCACGGCAGCGCGAGGGAACATGGAGAGCGAGCGCGACATGTACCGCCAGTTCCAGGACTGGTGCCTTAGGACTTACGGGGACTCAGGCAAGACCAAGACGGTGACCCGTAAGAAATATGAGCGGATTGTTCAGCTTCTCAACGGCTCAGAGTCAAGCTCCACCGACAATGCCAAATTTAAATTCTGGGTCAAATCGAAGGGTTTCCAGCTGGGCCAGCCGGATGAGGTCCGCGGGGGAGGCGGCGGCGCCAAGCAAGTGCTCTTCGTGCGGGTCAAGACCACGGTGAGCCGGTTTCTCTGTTATTATTTGTCTGTTGGAGCAGCCCGGAAGGGAGGGCGGAGAGAGGGGAAGGCAAAGAGATGCTGGAGACACTGTTGGCTCCTAGCTCCCCCCCCCCCAGCCCTCCACAACCCCCTCCCCAAGTCCTCCCTAGACGCAGTGGCCGGCGTGATTTCCCTTCTAGAAAGTCTTTGTGGCTCTTTATTTTAAAGCGATAGCGAACCTGCAAAGCTGGCGGCCCTCCCTGCCTCGGGGCTGCGCTGCGGGACGGTGGCTGGAGCTTGTTCTTCACCGCGTCGGGCGGCGCCTGCCTTTCCCCCCCGGCCAGGCCATTGTCCCACGTCCTTCGCTGGGAGCCTGGCGCGTGTCCTACCTCCACCAGGGCAGGGCGCATAAAGGCCAGGCTGAAAACCCAGCCACACGCTGTGATAACAGGCGAGGCTGACGGATAGGTTACCGTGTCTCCTCTTTGGCACAAAGCCTGAATGTGGCGGTTGAGGTGGATGCGGGGCTTTCCCCAGGACACTATCGAGTTTTGCTGCGAGAACGCTGGCGGGGAGACACAGGATAAGTCCGCGCGCCTTCCTTGGTCACCCCCTGAGATCCTAGCCGCGACTGTTTGGTTGGCAGAAACGGTCCTGGACATTCCTCATCCCCGCCCCCCTCCCCTTCTTCATTTGTACCACAGAAGCTTCCTCAGCTAGGCGATGCACAACAAAGAGACGGTTTGGGGCGCGATCAAATGGTGTATTTGTTCCTCTTTCTGGGTTGGTTCTTGTCTCCTACCCACAAAACTGTAGTGAGAGAGGAATTGGCTGCGTGAGACCGGTATATCCCGTTCTAAAACGCAGATGCCTGTGGGGCTGGGAGGCTGCCTCAGCACCCGCTTCCTTTGCAAGAAGGGAACAGGGGGATACAAGTAAGCTCTCAGGTCAGAAGTATAACACCTAGCTACCTCATAAGGGGTACTCACCTAGAGTGAGAGGTGTGGAGGAGCTCTCTGGCACCCTTTGTATTTTTGTCTCGCTTTGGGATTCGTTGAGCTTTGCTTCTTCCCCCAACCCCCACCCCTTACTTTTACTGGCGACTGTTTCCCAGTGCACAGCCCCCTGAGGATGTTAGGAAGAAGGTTTCTGGAGGAGAAGGCTATGCTCTCTCTAAGGTACATGATATTGGAGATATATGCATGAAAGGCTCTTCCAAGCTCCGTCTGGAGGATTCTCTCAGGTTTGGAAAGCAGCTTTGGGTCTCCCACGATTAACTGGGAATGGTTGCTAGAAGGATGGATTGGGGGGGGGGAGTATTTTATATGGAAAATATGGAAACAAAGGTGAACTGGGAACAGAGGAAAGTTTCGTTTCCTTTTTTTTTTTTTTTTCTTGACGTGCAGTTTTTGAAAGGTTTGCAGGAGGTAGATACAAAGGATGCTATGGCTCTCTCCTATAGCCCAGAACCCTGCTAAAGACAATGGTGAGGTGTCTGCTCCTCTTGCTGGATGAAAGACTGGGTTGGCATCAGTTGGAGTGTGGTTTATTTACATCTGCAGGAGCCAGAAGTGTGTTGCAAAAAAGGAATTGCTTTGATTCACTTAAATAGAGTCTAATATCAAGAACTAGAAGATAATTTTTCGTTAAGCAAAGTGAATTAGAATTCTGAGTGAGTAAAATGTTAACCTATTTTAAAGTACTGTTTAACTATGGTCATATGTAATTATTATATATCATTGCTAGCTAGAAAGTTTTTCAGGGTTTTTTTGTGTTAAATTTAGATGCTCTGTTTTGGTTCAATAGTTCATGTTTGTATTGATTTGATTACAGCCATTATATGTGTTAGACTATGTGTCCCTTTGAAGACAATTAAAATTACAAATAGCATAAATTCTATAAAGGTTGTAGAGGCATCAAGACAATCGTGGGTGTGAGTTATTCAAACCAGCATTCACATGCTGTGACACCCATATTTTCATGTCAAAAACAAAACAAAACAGAAAAAAAAAAAACAAAACGTGGGGCTGTCAGAGAATTCCTGCAAAGACTTCTAATAGAGCGTGACAGCTGCAGGAGGAATAATAATGTAGCACGTGCTTCTCTTTTCAGTAAAGATTCCATATATTAATGGGAGACAATGTGATCTGCCAGGTGATATTGTTAAATGATTTCCGTGTAGTATTTAAAGCACTCGGTATTCCATTCAGCCTATTTTGAAATGTTGAATAGGATTTTAATTCATGAGCTCTTCTACTGTTCTTTATGAAAAATTTTCTGTGCTCCTGACACAGAATTCTAGGCTCCACCTTCTCTGAGAGGCAGCCAATCACAGTTTCAACCAGATAAAAATAAATAAAATATCCCTCTTATACTCTTTCCCAATGTCTGAATGCATTTCCCCCTAAAAACCATGTTCGTTTGTCTTCATCAGGGCACAAATACAGTCACCAAAAAGATAAAGATGTTTTCTTCTCATTAAAAGCATATATTGCATACATTGGGTGAAATGAGGAACTGCCTTTGAATGATATTTTCAACTAGACGGAGAGTTATTCTGAGCTTCCTGAGGTCTGAGGGATGCTGGCTAGCTTCTCTGTCAGTGAGATATGCTTTGCTCCTGATGTTGCATTAACCCACTGCTGCTGATAATTAGACATCATTACTACAGCAAAAAAGGAAAGAGAAAGAGGAGAGGACTGGCCTGAGCTAATTAACTACTTTCATTTAATGAAAGAGAGACAGAAAGCAACTGGGAGGGTATACAAGAGCGGAACAGACACACTACATAGACTTAATTGCACTGAAACTGTCTGCCAATGTCATGGAGGAGCAGGTTCTTTCTGCCTCTTATTTTCTGCAAAGAACAGATGCAGCTTTGCGGATACTCCTGCCCCCGACCCTCAACTTTAAAACCGAGGATGCAAACACTGATTTAAAATAAAAATCGCCAACAACTGGAAGGGATAAATAAGCTCTTTAATATTTGTCCTGGCCAGGTCTGAAGCTGAGGGACTTTCTGTCAGTGATGTTTAGATAACTCAGCGACCTAAATGACACTATTTGGTCACCAAGCAACACCATTCAGCAACTCAGCCATTTTAGGTTGGGATGGGGCCTGAATGTGTACTTGTAAGCTCTTGGCTTAGAATCCCATCTGTTTATATTTTGTTTGATTCCACATAATTACGCTTAGTACACTGTTTTTATTAAAGGTGTAAGAAATTCTGAAGAATGAAAGAATGGATGCCTTAAAGCTAAAAAAAGAAAGAAAGAAAGAAAGAAAGAAAGAAAGAAAGAAAGAAACAAAGAAAGAAAGAAAGAAAGCAACAACTCAGCAAATATCAGACAGTGATTGTAACAAACTCAGAGATAATTTCAATAAGTAGGAGTGTGGCTGTTTTCTCTATTGCTTTGATAGTTCGTTAGAAGCTTTTGGTCTTGCATGACATTTTGTTTTCTGACAACAATTAACTGAAACATAGTTACAGTCTGAAATAGCACAATACATTATACAATACATTATACCACTTGATAGTATGAATGGTAAGTTAAAAACATAATGAGAAAATTTATTCAGTCTTTCTTTCTTCATTATGACTAATGCATTGTCTTATACTTTTGAAAACCTTATTATATTGAAGAGACTATTAATGAGAAATTTGGTAATCTCATCTTAGAAATCCTTTTAGTTTTAAAGTAGTGCATAAGAAACTGAATAACCAAGTCATAGAATATTTTGACCTATATTGCAAGGAAGTATAGGTGTACATTTTGCCTAACTATACACTGTCATCTATATTTACTTTACTGTGGAGCTTAAAATGCATTTTCTTCCACAAATGGATATGCAGTATCTTTAGTGGTATGATTTTAAAATGATGATTTATTCAGTCCTGCAATCTGTACCCTCAGAGTTCATATTGTTCTTGCTGTGCATACTAGTAACTGATGACTCTAAAGTGATTACAATGAATATTCATGGACAAAATCATAAACAGCATTTTGTTAGTTCTCTGACTATGGTCTGGGTCATAAACCCTTTATTCTAAAAAAATGAGAGAAATGATGACTTACGAGGAATGTGCATCCACTTCCTCCTCTTCTCACATCATGCTTTTGGAAACATCTCATATACTAAACCTTGATCTGAAGTTTGCTGCAGATATCAGAGAGGAGAAACTTCGTCCTCAGTACTTTGAGCCTATAAAAGAGGCATAACTCATCATGATGGTCGTGTTTTAGCTCCTCTGTTCTTAGACAGAACAGGTTGCCACTGACAGATAACACATAGCGTATAGTATATTCAACATCTGTTTGGAGGGTTAAATGGAGCTCATAAATAATGCTGGCAGTGTTGCTTGTAGGATGTCCACTAGAAGGTCCTTGTGGCATTGCCATGAGGAACATCTATGGTATGTTTATTGTTCAGTGCCTGTCTAAACTCTTAGAGGCACTGGGAACCTTCAGTGTAGGTCACTTGAATGAAAGGCAACTGGTAGGATACTTAGATATAAACACCCATGGAATATAAGGACTAAGTAGGTGAAGACTACCCCAATGAGAAAGTAACTCCTGACCTCCATCTGCTCTTCACTGTTTTAATAGTAAATACAATGAAAGGGAGGGTGGTCAATTCTCAATGTTTGCATATTTCCTCCTATAGACTTCTGTGCTGCCTGAATACATTTCTTCAAGATTTTATTTTGTAGACACTGTACAAGACAGGAAAAGGTGAGGAAGCAGATACTGGGTTATGCAATAAAACTTTCAAGGCCTTCAATACTGCGTCAGGATCATGTATCTATCTTCCTCACAGCTATTGTGTTTTCTAAGACTTCTATTTTGTATTATCTAAGTAAGAAGATTCAAGATGAGTCTAGTATGGTTTAGGCTATATCCTTTTTCAAAATCTCTGTATGACAATATATGACTAATGGAAACAGTGGGCAGGAAGCAGAGCATTGTGGGCAGAATATAAATCTTTGAGCATCATTCGATCTTTTGCTGTGCTATTAGTAAAGCTGGCAGCCAGGTAAAGTCTCCTATTTGTAAAATGTCAGTGATATTAATTGCTTGTTTGCATAATAATAACTAATAATATAGAATATACTCTATATAACAAATAGGAATATTGATTATATCTGATATATTGGTCTATATGTTAGAAGCTGGTGCCTTAAGTAGCATATTCTTGGCACAAAATTGTTATAAATATGAACAAAATAAAGAACTCCAAGGTGTAATCACAAATTAGGCATATGTTATGAATTCAAAACCATATAAAAACATAGAATTTAAATATACAAAGTCTGTGGGCATCTCTCTCTCTCTCTCTCTCTCTCTCTCTCTCTCTCTCTCTCTCTCTCTTGCTGCATGTTAATTGTTCAGATATTTGCTATTATCTTAATTGTAAACAATGACTTCAATTTGCAAATCCTATGCATTCTTGTGATTTAAGAAATTTCAGTGAATAGATGGAAGAAAAAGACTTACCAAATGTCTCATCTAGACAACCACCACCATCAACCAATTGCTATGCTGTCTTTCAAAGTGCTTATAGCCAAGGCAATTTGGATATATTCATTGTTGGATAAGAATAGACGAAAATAGACAAATAGTTTCTCAATATTGCATTGGAATGTTATGCTTTTCAAGTAAAATATATAATATTACCAAAAATGTAACAAATACATGAGATTGAAAGAATTGCTAGGGCGGGGGGAGGGTATAGGGAACTTTCGGGATAGCATTTAAAATGTAAATAAAATATCTAATAAAAAAATAAAAGCATGAACTCACATAATAAAATAAATACTTGTTACAAAAGAAGAGAAAGAATTGGGGCTGGTGAGATGGCTCAGTGGGTAAGAGCACCCGACTGCTCTTTTGAAGGTCCTGAGTTCAAATCCCAGCAACCACATGGTGGCTCATAACCATCCGTAGACGCCCTCTTCTGGAGTGTCCGAAGACAGCTACAGTGTACTTACATATAATAAATAAATAAATCTTTAAAAAAAAAAAAAGAAGAGAAAGAATTGCAATAGACAAAAATTAAGAGGAAAAAAATTAAGGAAGCTAAGTGGTTGAATTCCATTGTTCTTTTAGGTGAAAATTTCAATTGAATATGTTATTATTAACTTTCTCTGATTATGAAGGACAGGCATAATTTTTTCTCTTACCAGACTTGCTCACCACTTAGGTCCTGGTTTGTATCGCATTTGCTAGGTTCGAGTTATTTTGTGTTACATATCAAATACTATTATCTAGTGTATATGTATTTATGCTGTCAAGGTTTTGACTCATATTTTCCTTTGTTCGCGTCTAAATCTATCTAGTTTTCTCTACTACTAATGTCTCAGGTTTGGCTAGCTCTTAAACCTAAGTTCTACTCTTTCCATAAGGAACAGCTTGTGTGATGTGTCCTTCGAGGCTTGTGTTCATTGGAGAAACTCTCTCGGCCTCTGCACCCAGATAACAACTTAGTAATAGATGCTTCCAGGATCCCCCATCAGAACTTTACACATCTCCCTTGTATCTTATTATGAGGAAAATATTCTTGCCAGTTTCATAAGTTATATACTTCTTTGTCCTTGGAAGGAGATCAAGTTTCTAAGATGCAGCTGAGCTCCTTATCATAGATGATCACACTCGGGCATTGTCTGAGTTTTCTTAAAATCTGTCCTGTATCTTCTACGGAGCTGTTCCACCAAAATATCTCAAAGAATCTTAACTGAAAATACATAAAACAAATTAAAGGTTTTTCTTCCTATCCCACCCCATCCTAGGTTCTACAAACTGGAATTTCTCCTTGAATTGGCATATTTCCTCATTTATGACAACACAATACTCGCATTCACATAAGCCAAAAGGTCTGTGGCGTGGTGGATTCACTTCCTTTCTCCTATAATGGGTTCTCGACAAGCTTGTTCCTGCTACTGACTTCATATAGCCCCTAAAGTTGTAAGGTTCTCCCCAGCTACATACACACCATACGTATGTTGCTTGAGAATTCGGTCAATTCTCTAAAACCAGTTTGAAGATAGAGATTCTTACCCCCGAGGTAATGCGGGGTTTTTGTTTGTGTTCATTATAAAACAGTTTCCTAGTCAGTTGTGTGACCAGGCATTCCTTCTTAAATTCATATGAGAGGATTTTTTTTTTCCATCTCTATACTTATGTCTGTCCATGTGCCCTTCCACCCAACTGTGCATATACTAAAATATATGAAATTTAAAGTCTTAATAGTTTAAGCTGTATAGTTAATTACTGTTAGGTATATTAAGATTTGAGTGTCAGCTTGAAACAGTCCTTTAGAGCGTTTTATATAGTCTATACCCTGTTCTTTCATTCCCTGTCCACCCAAGTCCTGAATTCAGCTTGAAACATTCCTTTAGAACGTTTTATATAGTCTATACCTTGTTCTTTCATTCCCTGTCCTTTAGAACGTTTTATATAGTCTATACCCTGTTCTTTCATTCCCTGTCCACCCAAATCCTGGGTTTGTCTTTTTGTAACTGACTCATTTTGCTTAATACAATGTTCATGTATGATGAAATATTTAAAAGTTTTCTTCCTTTTGTATTTGAATAATATTCCGTTGAGGATGTACGCCAGGTTTTGTTTATGCATTACACTAATGATTGTGGAAATTGCTTATTGGTTATTAGTGCCACCACCATAAAATTGGAGTATGCAAATGTTAAAGTAATAAACGATGATGACATATATAACATATATCAAGATCTGTGACTGTAAGATCATCTGTCAGTTATGTTTTTATTATTATTTTTGGGGGGAGGCACAACTATTTTCAATGGCGTTTGAGCATTCTTTAAGGCCAAGAGACTGGTGACTATTTTTCCCCAAGAGCTCTTCAGTGTTGAGGTTAGAGAGATGGCTCAGCATTAGGGAGCATGCCTAGGATCCCAAATTCAGTTTCTAGCCTCCCACCATGGGCATCTTAAAAGAATCCCTAGCACCAGCTCCAAGGGGTCCAAATGCCCAGCCTGGCTGGCAGGGGCACTGCATTTACAGGAACTCTCTAACTTACACATAATTTGCACATAATTTAAAAAAAATAGCATCTTCAAAAAATTTTCAGAGATCATATATCTTGTCTAAGCATATGAAAATATTGAATGTTAATGTGATTGATAATATATTGATACTTTATGCTTATCAAGTTCTTGTTTTAGGTAAATATTAAACAATACATTTGTTACCTTTAATCTTCACTACGATCCTGTGCTGCTGCGACTTTTTATTCTATTCATCTAAGAAAATAAGGGGCCTAAATTACGGTGGATTTATCAGAATCATTCAGCTTTAGGTAACAAAGTATTTAAGTGGAATCCACAGTCCTTGAATTAAGATGTGTTTCTAAATGTTTAAGGCACTCCAGTAATAGTTCCCCAACATTAAATTGCAGATTAATGCCTCATACTGATATTTAGCACACTGTAAAATTTGCTAAAAGACAGATATATAGAGATGAGCTTTAAATCTGTCTGTCGTTTTGTTGTCTATCAATCCATTCAAGTTCCAGAAATCTGTTCCTTACATTGATAGCTTACCTTTCAGACTCCCTTGGACACACAGTGCCTGTTTCTGCATATGCTTGTCGTGCTGATCCTCAGTCCATAATTGCCTCATGTAGAGCACTGTGACTCACACTTTATACTTTAGCTAACACATTGCCTTCAGTTGTGTAAGGGGTGTCTCTGTACTTAAAGGTCACGACACTAATCATAACCCTGAAGATTCATGGCATACACCAAAACAATTGTGTACACTTGATGTTTATACTATTGGAGAAATATCTTCAAGGAATTTTGAAGGGATGCTTCATAATCTAAAATAACTAAAATGGAGGATACAGTAGAGATGATGTTGAAAAAGTCGGATTATGAGGAGCTTTGAGTGCTAAATTAGTTTAGATTTCGTTCTGCAAGAAGTGACAGCTGCCTGAAAGGTTATAGCAGGGATGAAAGGACTTAAGTAGATTTGTGGGCATAAAATGGATATTCTCCATGGTTTATAGATATTGAAAAATATAAATTAAATGAGTAAAACATTAAAGTTACACAGTTCAACATATTGTTTGAAATAACATTACAGGTAATAAAATCATTATTAGGTTTCAAATCAATACAGTTCACTAGCTTGTTGCTGAGTAATTGCGTCAGGCTATACACACATCATATTTTTATTAACTCTAATAAAAAATTTAAGATAGGCCATAGTTTTATTAATTCTAATAAAGTATTTAAAATAGTAATCGATTAAACTTAGGAAAAACAGATGATGTCAAATCATTTTGTAATACATAGCACTTTTCATTTGAAATATATTTTTTATAAATATTATTACATACAAAAAAGCTTCAGTTTCTCTTAAGACATTGAATTTGTATTTTCAGGCAACAATTCAAATATAATTCCAAACCTTTTCTTGTTTATATGTTGATTTTATTCCTATTACTCTATCTGTGCCATGGAAGGTCCTATACTTCTCCAATTTTTGTGAATTGTATCAGGAAAATTTTAAGGCAATTCCAAAATACCTTTACTCTTGAGTAATCACATCTATTTGAGTGTGGGTAAGGCAGAATCTACACATGCTCATAGACAAGGTCAACTTTAAGACAGGGATGCTTAAACTGTATCTGGCCTAATAATTTCATTCTTTTCATATACAGGACTACTAGGAAAAGTCACAAAAGAATCCTGTGCCTTCTCTTGGTCTCTTTTTCTTCTGTTGCTTTATCTTATATATTATTTTGGTTTTTTGATGAATGAATGGATGGATGAATGAATGAATAGAGAGATAAATACTTAGCTACTAGGCTAGAAGTTAACAGTTGAATCTGTGTGATGAGGGAAATCAGTTTTCTCTAGTGGAGTGACAGTGGGTGTTATCAATCCCTACAGAACTGGCTGCGTGTTCAAGAGTAGTTGATCAACATATATCTGACTCCACAGGTTTGTGTGTGTGTGTGTGTGTGTGTGCGTGTGTGCGCGCTTTAATTTGGTTACAGTTTAGTGTTCTGCTTTTTATTTTTCTTTGGAAATTGTTTTATTTTGCTTTCTTGGTTTAGAAGAGATTGTTGTGTTGTTTTTTTGTTGTTTTTGAGAAAGAACTTGAAGTCGGGTGAGTAGTTGGAGGGAGAGGATCTGGAAGGACTTGGGGGACTGGAAGAATATGAGCAAAATATATTTACATTGAAATTATTTAATAAAAGTGTATTGAAAATATTAAAAATTAAACGGGTTAAAACATAAAGGAAAAAAGAAGCCTGAAATATATTCAATACCAGGAAAACCCTCTTTGCAGAGACAGAGGGGAACCAGGTGGCTAACCCTTAGGTTGCTTCCATGTCTTGGCCATTTTGAATGGTCCTGCAGTAAACATAGTGTGGATGCATCCATTTGACATTCTGGTTTCATTGCCCATGTCTATGTTGAAGGGGTGCCATTCTTAATATTTTGGAGACCTTCTGTATCAATTGTTGTATTGATAGATATATATCCTCACCATCTGTTGGCTACTTACAATTATTTGAAACAATAATTTGAAGTGTTTATATGTTTTTCTATTGAGTTGTTTGGATTCCTTACATATTTTAGGCATTAATCTTGCTTCAGATATTTAGTTTTCAAACATTCTCTTATATTCTGTAGTTTCTCTTTGTATAATGTTGTTGCCTTTGTTGTACAAAAGCATTGTAGTTTGGTGTAACATTACAGTGTTCTATATTTGTTCTCATTACTAATGCCTTTGAGGTCGTACCTAAAGATGTTATTACTCAGACAAATTTCCTGGAGATACCCCCTCCACCACTGCCACCCCCCCCTACACCTACCCACCCACACAACCACACGCCCCCACAGAGTTCTTTTAGTACTTTGAAAGTTCGAGATCTTACATTTAAACCTTTAGTTCATTTTGATTCCATTTTTATATAAGTCAAAGCATCCATTCATAAATACAGTGGAAGGCTATTTAGTTATGATTAGACATTTGTGACCAACCTAAGCCTGGGGGACCTGGCTTTAAGAAAAAGGAAATTGGCAAAGGAAGACAAATACTGCATGATCATACTCATGCATGAGATTGACAAGGAAAACAACCAATCAACCATTCACTCAAACAAACATACAAAAATGTTGACCTTATAGGAATAGATAGGAGGATGGTGACCTAGCACAGGTTTGAGTTAATCATGGGTAGGTAAAAGTGAAAAGATGCTATAATCATGGGTAGGTTAAAAAGTGAGGAGATGCTATTTGGGGATACATAACCACAAATGAATAGGGAGGATGAGTTCAAGATCTATGTACTCTGCAAGGCTACAATAGTTCTGAAGGCATGATGGAGTCTTGAAAATTTAAAAGGAATGGATAACAGGTCAACTGTGGTCGAATGCACCTGTCAGGTAAATGGACTTAGCCATTCTATAGTGCATGAATACTTCTTAATATTATTCATGCATATTTATGTATCATGTCCTATATAGTAAATAGATTTTCATCTGCCAAGTTGACACAATTAAAAGATATAAAGTGCAGAGGGCACCTTAATATGTCGAGAGCACAGTGGCCAACAGCTGACAGAGTTCTAGGGACTAAAGTTCCACTATTGCAAAGAAATGGATTTTGCTAGCAAGAAAAAGCACCATGGATGTGGGTCATATCCTAAGGGAGCTTTCTGAGGAGAGACTGATTCATCATCATGATAAAACAAGCAAAAAAGTCACTTAAAAGATGCTGGCTTTCTGCCCCACAGGCATTAGATAATGTATAGGACATCTTGAGACATTTGTTGGGTAATAACTTCTTATTCAATAAAAGATAACTAGTACATAAACTTTCATGTAAAAATTTCCAAGGTATTGGTGCAATTAAAACAGGTTAACACAGGCTATGGTTACTTACCTCTGCAGCAGCTGATAGAAACAGTTTTTTCTTTTCTTTTCTTTCTTTCTTCCTTTCTTTCTTTCTTTCTTTCTTTCTTTCTTTCTTTCTTTCTTTCTTTCTTTCTTTCTTTCTTTCTTTCTTTT
>NC_034604.1:18697665-18699798 GCF_900095145.1 Mus pahari | reverse complement strand
GAGTGCTGGGAATAAAGGCCTGCGCCACCACACCAGGCCTAATAGAAACAGTTGAAATGCTTATTTTCTCTACTACTTAAATCGTAACTATTTTGTGGGGTTTGATGATGGTATTCCATTACAAGATGATTTATAGTAAAACAAGTAGATTAGTGCTAATCAATAACATTAGGACATGTATTCATATATTTTTACACATATATACACATAGAAATGTGAAAGTGTATAGTATTCACATATACTTGATACACACACATATACATACATATATATATATATATATATATATATATATATATATATATATATATATATACCAAAAAACCAAAAAAAAAAAAATCTTTTGGGCTGGAAAGATGGCTCAGTGGTTAAGAGCACTGACTGCTCTTCCAAAGGTCCTGAGTTCAATTCCCAGCAATCACATGGTGGCTCACAACCACCCATAATGAGATCTGATGCCCTCTTCTGGTGCATCTAAAGATAGCTACAGTGTACTTACATATAATAATAGATAAATATTTAAAAAATACATACATATATCTTTCATATTACTAGACCAGGTCCAATAAAATGGAACATGGCACACTGTTTTCCACAGGAATAGGAAGGCAAAAATTCATGTGTAAAGATACATTATTATTGACATAATTATAATTTATATCAAAGATTTCTCAAAAAAGTGTTTCAGAAAAATGTAAACTTTTTTGATTAGAAAGATCTATTTTGTAACTTAATTTATTATTTTTTGTTTTGTTTTGTTTTTGTCGAGACAAGGTTTCTCTGTATAGCCCTGGCTGTCCTAGAACTCACTTTGTAGACCAGGCTGGCCTCGAACTCAGAAATCTGCCTACCTCTGCCTCCCAAGCGCTGGGATTAAAGGCGTGTGCCCCCATTGCCCGGCATAACTTAATTTATAAAACATTGTTTAATATAAAGTAAATGCCTTTTAACATTTCCTGCATGCTGCTTGGGGAATAGAATGTAGAAGATACCATATATACAATACCTATACATATACACATACATATACATGCATACAACACACACACATATTCATGTATATGTATATGTATGTATATGTAAATATCATATGCATATGATATGTCATATATAGTTCTAAGCTATTAGAGGGAGATGATAGGTTTTCTTCTCACTGTTGAGTTTATTTGATTTTCTCCCATCCTCGCTGTCCGCAGTTTGTTCAAGTGTTCCACTCTTCCTAGTTTTAATCAAGTGTTCATTTAATGTCATTATCTCCACGGTTATAGATTTTTCAAGTATCTTGGAGCCATTAGAAAAAAATGGCAGGCATCGAAAGATTCAGAATTTAAGTGTAGGAAGACAGAATCTTAACACGAATAACAGGGAGACTCCTGCCTTATAGCCAAAAATCTAATCTTTCTGTTGTTGGCTATTTTTCTTTCATTTAGTTATATTTTCAGCAATAAATACAGTTCTATTGAATATTAAATCTCGTTGTGTATAAGGCAGTAGTTATGGAAATTATTTGAAGCATTATGTTTTAAGGGTCTTTGATTTTTCTTTTCCCATTTTGCAAGTGGTCAGTGGGAGAATGAGGCTGTCCTAAGCCGGGGTGAGACACATGGTCCCTTTCTGTTGGTTTTCACTACCAGATGGATGGAGGATTTTAAGGGTTTAATCCAGGAACATGGGGCAAAGCTGAATGGCCCACATGGGAATCTAGTGTCTTGCTTGGTCATAACCCTGGTATGCTCTACCCAATTGGCCTAATTAGATGGGATTTTTAAATATACTATCAGAGGTTTGTTTGGATATCAGATATGGGTCACTGTTCTCCTGGGACTCTGTTTATTTGCCTATTGGAGATTGCTGAGGTCAACACAGGAGTTTTTGTTATGTTTGTTTGAGCTCACTGTTTCTTTATAAAAGCTATCTTTATGAAACAATGAGTTTATTTCTTGGTCTTCTCAATTTGGAATATGTTAATTTATAATTAGCACCAACTTGAACTAGGGTAGGGTATTCTTTAGTTTGAATTACAGATTAAGGAAGTGTTTCTTATTTTTTACAAATTTATAATTAAGAGAGCAAAGGAAGGCCGGGCGTGGTGGCGCACGCCTTTAACCCCAGCACCTGGGAGGCAGAGGCAGG
>NC_034604.1:18695354-18697540 GCF_900095145.1 Mus pahari | reverse complement strand
ATAATGTATTTTAAACCATCTTTATCCAGAAACAAGCCATTGAGATGTGTATTCCATTATAAATCCCTGTCTGTTTTATAAAGCAGTTAGAAATAAGTGCCTTTGCTCACAAGCATTATTTTTGTTGACAGTGCATGATGTGCAATGATTAATATGTCCTAGAATTTTCAGATAGGGACAGTAACATCACATTCTGAAGTCTAAACTTTAAAATCATGAAACTCAATCAAGAGCAACAGCTAACATCACTTTAAGGTAGGAAAAGGGAAAACCCAGGCTGTTGCTGACTGAAAATGAGGACAGCATGTTGGACAGAACTTCATTGCTGAGGGAAATTTCTTTGACATCCATGAAAAAAATGACCTCTTAGGCATGGCTAAGCATGCTCAGAAAAAGGGGATAAAGTGTGTACTCAGAAAAGGGAGTGCAGAAAAGAGGAGCAGAAAAAGAGACTACTGGCGTCTGACCAGCCGGAAGATTATGAATGAAAGGTTAAACACTCAATGATAAGAATGAGCATAGGGGGATAGATCCCCATGATGCCAGAGTGCTGTGCTTCCTGAAGGCTTATCTCTACTGTGGAGGAAGAAGTTTTCCTACTGATGGGCCTGGTGCCGTCAGTGCCGATAATCTGATCATACTAAGTCCATACTTTAAAAGACCGTATTACTCTGGTCCCAACTTTATTGTCCAAGAAGAAAGCACGTGCTGGTTGGACTATTGTCAGCCTTGGAAACGTCTGCTCTATGTCTCAGTGTAAATAAATAAATCTGTTTGCTAAAGATTTCAATAATTTGTGACTTTGGGTTGAGTCTGAAATCTGTACAGTTGATTAACTTATGTACATCTCCAAAATCCCACTGCAAGGCAGATAAGAGGTGCTAAGAACAATGGCGGTTAGAAAGGGAAACAAATGGAGTTCAGTGTACTTGACTTTCCTGGAATTGTACCATGTCTCTTGATTGGCTCTTGCCCTGCTGATAGTCTTATGGATTATTTTCTAAAGCATTGTACCCAGTACTTTTTTTTAAGTTGTAATGATGTGATGATTTAATGTAACTTTTGATTCTGCTCTTCTCATTTTAAATGATTATCACTATAACATTTTCAATATGCAAGTACATCATCTCAATAATTATATGGCTCCACAAATAATCAAGTACCTAACACTTTCCCAGTTCCAGGTAATGTGTTATTTTATCCATTTTCCGTTTGAGGCCTCCCTTCTCACAGAATTATGGTGATTAGTTATTTTAAAATATATGTGAGTAAGAGCCAAACATTTAACCCCACGGCCTTTGGGAAACACTTGCTTATGGATTAAAAATGAGTTTTGGAAACTGGAAGACTTCTTTTGGCTCGGGATATCTAGGTTTTAAGTGCTCATCAGTCAACCATGGATCCTGTTAAGTCAAGGGCACCTGAATCTTGGTTTGTGCGCAGTGACCATGTCAGTTCTCTAGGGTGGCCAGGTAGGTTAAGATCATCCTACTCCGATGATGACACTAAGACCCCTGAAAACACTGAAGCTTTGCTTCCTAGTAAGAGTGCAAAGAAATCATTGGCAGGGGGCCTACAGAGGGAGGTCAACTACACATGTGCATGACAAGGGTGGCTTCTCTTTTTTAAATGTTTTTATTATTAGTTATTATTATTAATAATTATTCTATTTATTTACATCCCAAATGTTGCTGCCTACTCCAGTGCCCCCTTGCAGAGTTCTCCCCTATCCCCCTTCCCTTTGCCTCTGAGAGGCTGTCCCCCTCCCTGGCATCCTCTCTCCCTGGGGCATCAAGTCTCTACAGGATTAGGCACATCTTCTCCCACTGAGGCCAAACAAGGCAGTCCTCTGCTTTATATGTGCCAGGGGCCTCAGATGAGGCATAATGCTCTGGGGTTAGTTGCTTAGTCTTTAGGAGAGGGCTTTACCAGCAGATCGCTGAGACAGATTCAGATACTGAGGTCTGGGATCCTATGGAATAGTTAGGGGAAGGATTAAAGGACATGAAGGGGAGGGTAACTCCAAAGGAAAACCAACAGTGTCAACTAACCTGGGCCCCTGGGAGCTCCCAAGGGCTGTTTCTTGCTTTATCATTTCTAAAAGTTAAAGGAGAGCGAGTGTGCAAGAGAGAGAGAGAGAGAGAGAGAGAGAGAGAGAGAGAGAGAGAGGAGAGAGAGAAGGGGAG
>NC_034604.1:18693589-18695164 GCF_900095145.1 Mus pahari | reverse complement strand
AGAGAGAGAGAGAGAGAGAGAGAGAGAGAGAGAGAGAGAGGAGAGAGAGAGAAACAGCCTCCTCTCTGTCTTAGCCGAGGGAAAGGAGACTACTGCTATGAGGGAAGGGTTAGGAGGCGGCTCCTCTGCCCTGTCCCCCTTCCCTCCTCTTGTCTTTCTATTATATCTTCAGTTACAGACTGTCAGGAAGGCGAGCACGGGTTCTGGAGGCACATGACTGCTGTGGTAGTGCCAGCACCAGCAGGAAGAAGGAAAAGCCCAGTGGGAAAGGAACAGAACGGGACAAAAGGGTGGGTACAAGGGTCTCATTTCTGGGCAGGAGAGAGCTAAGTGCAATTGCTGCGTAAGCATGAAGCTCTGAGTTCAGACCTCAGCCCCCACAAAAACCTCATGGTGCAGTTGCACTCAAGCTGTACCTGCAGTGCTGTGAGAGCAGAGACACACTGTCTCTGGGAATTTTTTTTGTCTTCTAGCCTTGCTTCTGATTCAGTGAGAAACCTGGTCTCATGGGAAAAAGATGAAAAGCCACTTTCTGGCCTCTGTTGGTGAACTTTTGTGCACATGCACGCACACAAACATACACTACCCATTACAACCTGCTAATTCTTTTGTTTTTAATCTTTTCTGTTATGATTTTTCTCTCTACTGAGTTTTCCTGACAATAGCTGTAGTACCTTCTGTTTATGGAGCAGTACAGATTTAAGGCTATAGGAGGAGCCAAGGTTTCAGGTCAAGGAGTCAGAAAACAGGTTCATGTGCTGGAGAACTGCACAGTGTGAGATAAATCCACAGAGACTACCCCCTAACTCTAGTGTAAATGGAAGTGGCATTCATGTTATGAATCTGCAGAGCATACTCAAAGCAGCAGAGCAAATTCTTTGAAATGATAGAAACCATTGCATAAGTTCCAGACTGTCCCCTCAAACACGCAAGCAGAATAGATGCAAGCAAGCTCCACGGACTGTAAAGAGTGAACTGAAGTTGAAACCACTGTCAAGGAGGCCAGAGTGAGACGCTGAAGGGATACCGTACGTGATATCAAGACATGTCACTCAACACTAGGACCATTAGGTTAAGACTACAGTCTGACAACCTAGCATTCAAAATGTTTAGAAGAACCTGAGATTGTTATCTCATCTGAAAATTAATGAAAATTAGTGAAAAATATTTCCCCCTACTAACTCTGAGTTGGAGTAGATGTTGGTATTATAAAGGATTTTAAAAGCTGCTGTTCTTGCTGGGCAGTGGTGGCACACGCCTTTAATCCCAGCACATTTTTTTTTATACTTTTTTTTTATTAGATATTTTCTTTATTTACATCTGAAATGCTATCCCAAAAGTTCCCTATACCCTGTACCCGCCATGCTCCTCTACCCACCCATTCCCACTTCTTGGCCCTGGCGTTCCCCTGTATTGGGGCATATAACGTTTGCAAGACCTAGGGGACTCTCTTTCCAATGATGGCCTACTAGGCCATCTTCTGCTACATATGCAGCTAGAGACAGGAGCTCTGGGGGTACTGGTTAGTTTATACTGTTGTTCCATCTATAGGGCTGCAGACCCCTTCAGCTCCTT
>NC_034604.1:18683205-18692994 GCF_900095145.1 Mus pahari | reverse complement strand
CGAGGCCAGCCTGGTCTACAAAGTGAGTTCCAGGACAGGGCTACACAGAGAAACCCTGTCTTGAAAAAAAAAAACAAAGGAAAAAAAAGCTGCTATTTTCATATTTTATGTAGGAGATATAAACTCTCCTGTGATGAATGCAAAGAAAGGTGATCTCAGCAGAGAGGTAGAGCAGAGTCATATACGCACACTCAGACTGAGTGAATTCTAAGTGGTTAGAATTCACTGGAGGACTCAAGTATAAAATCTAAGATGGCAGAAAGCAGCAAAAATCCATGCTGAGAGGCAGGGATGGTCAGCCAGTTTTTGCATTACTGTGACCACACACTTGGCAGAGCAACTTAATGAATGGAAGTCTTATTACAACTCATGGTTTCTGAGAAAGGTTCTGTCTATTGTCCTGTGGCTTCTTGCACTTGAACTGAGCATCATGGGAGTGTGAGCATATGGCAGAGGAGAGCTATTCAGCTGGCAGCTTATTTACTATAGGTAAAAAGACAGTAAAGGACGTTGTAATCCCAAATGGATAATCCACCATTATCCAAAGTGTTCCATTGTGTTCAGTGCAGTCAACTGATAAGATTTCTAGAGCCTCTACTACAGAGCATTGCTACTGTCTGAGGACCAAACATCAAAATCCACGAACCTATGGCAAACACATGTATTTACTTTCAACTTTGAGACAAAGCCTTACTACCCAGGCCAGTCACTATGAAGTAGAGGAGGGACTTGAACTGCTGAACCTCCTGCTTCCATTTCCCAAGTGTTGGATTACAGGCATAAGCCATCACGGCGAGTTTGTATTTAAATCAGATTGGAGTAGAGGGATGAAATGTATGTGGGCCCAAGAATCTTTTGTATTATCTCTAGGAGTGTATGTTTGTGGTAGTTAGAATCTTGGAAAAAGAAAAAAAATCATTAAGATAAAAGGGAAAACAGTGCCTGGAAGTTTCTCGGATGGGCTAGAACATTTAAGCTGCTCAGTGAATATCAAGAAAAACTCAAAGAAATGTATTCTCAAACATGTCACAGAGAGAGCACTGCAAGGAAACTATCTCAGAAGCTGCCATGGCAAATGACACATTATTGGTAAACAATACTGTACATTACTGCAGAACCCACATCAGAGCCATGCAGCCCACAAGACAATGATTGACTCTTCCTGAAGAGCAAAGGAAGAAGAGTTACTCAGCTGGTGTAAGTTTTAATGCACTAGATATATTTGTTCATGGACATAGCGAGTGCAGCTTAGCATTCTACTAGATGGTTTTCCACGTTTCTTATTGTCATCCTATGCCACTATTCAGGCAGAAGATAATATTTAGAAATACTCTCATATGAAGAAAAACAACGAATTATTACAAGTAGGGTATAATGAATGCTAAATAATTTTCAAGATGACAGAAACTAATTCCAGGAAGGTATTTAGAAGTTCATTATTGTAGCAAGAACAATAATAGATTCTAATCATTTTTCATCCTACAAAGCCTTTCAAATATGCATGATTGCTGAAAAACAAAATTATAGCATTGTGTGCTGGGGTTTTACATATGCATGTACATGTGAGCCTATTCTTTGACCATGAAAATTTTTAACTATAAACCAGCAGAGAAAGAAACCTGGAAATTCTCCAAGTATTAGAATATTGGGAACTATACTTTTAAATAATCCACAAATAAAGGAGATTTAAGGAAAATTTGTGGTAGTAAGTACTCGTTGTACAAAAGAGGAGAAGAGATATCTTAAGTCAATAATCTGAGTGCTTGCCTGAAATCGGAGAAAAAGCAAAGCAGACAAATCCCAATAAAATAATAAAGTAAACCAAAGTTTACTTAAATTTTAGGATTTATTAAAGGGATAAGGAGAAAGGCAAGGAGGGAGAGAGTGAGTGAGGGGTGGGGGACAGAGACAGAGAAATAGAGATAGACACACAGAAGAGAGACAGACCTCATTTGCATACACAGGCACAAATTTTTTTTTTTAAGATTTATTTTTTTATTGGATGTTTCCTTTACTTACATTTCAAATGTTATCCCCTTTCCTGGTTTCCTCCCCTCCCGGAATCCCCCTATCCCTTCCCACCCCCCTGCTTCTATGAGGGTGTTTTTGTTCCTCCACCTACCCACCCACTCCCACCTCCCCTCCCTCAATTCCCCTACACTGGGGCATCTATCGAGCCTTCATAAGACCAAGGACTTCTCCAACCATGTCTGAAAAGGATCTGCTACATATACAGCTAGAGACATGTGTACTTCTTGGTCGGTTGCTTAGTCCCTGGGAGCTATGATTTAAAAAACAAACAAACACAGAAATCAACTCTCTCCAACTTGGAGATTGAACTCAGGTAGAAAGTCTTGGCTGCAGGTTCCTCCATCAAGCCGGTTCCAATTCCAGTTAATTTTATTGCATTTGAGATATCCACTTTAAAATGCTATGTAATTCTTTTGGTATCAGAGTGTAGGGTGTCTGGTCTTGGATTCCACAGAATCTGCATATCTGCACTATATTTCCATGCTCTGTCCCTACCCTGCAGCTTGCTCTTGTAACTTACCCGGTAAATAAGGGGAAAATGCACATTTAGTGGCCTTCTTAGATGGTTTGGGATCATTTTCGTGTCATCAGCTGAACACACACTCATGGGATACTGGGAGGCCACATCATGACAACAATTACCAGCATTCAGTTATTTTTAAGTCTCATAAGCCATGTTGGGCCTAATAAAATAATTGAAATACATGACATATTCTGCTCTATTGGAAATGTTGGGAAGCCATTAAATCCTATGAATTCACCTTCCTAGAATTTTTAGAGTTAGAGGATGGGGAGGTGTGGAGAGAAATTTCCTCTCAGCAAACACAAACATGTAGTTTCTGTTGCCTTTTTAAAACAAGAATTGCTTTAATGATGTGTACTTGTATATGTGTGGAAGGGTGGGTGGGTAATGTGTATGCCTGTGCTTTCTTCAGAAGCATGAGGTCTTCTGAAAATGTATAGGCGTTTTTTGAGATGCCCAGTACAGGTTCTTGGAACCGAACACAAGAGCCATGTAAAAGTTGTGTTCTAAACCATAGAGCCACCTCTCCAGCCTGCTGTCTTCATTTATGTCTCTGCTCAATCTGAGATCACGACAGTCTCACTAGAAAGGCGGGAACTCTATTCTTCATGTGTCATGTAGGCTTGGGGGTTATGGTGGAAGCTGTATGTGATGACGGTTTCAGGCTTGTTATGGTGGAAGCTGTATGTGATGACGGTTTCAGGCTTGTTATGGTGGAAGCTGTATATGATGATGGTTTCAGGCTTGTTTTGGTGGAAGCTGTATATGATGACGGTTTCAGGCTTTCCATTTCTGATGCTCATGCCTTAGAGCCATACTGTTTACTACAGGTAAACGTTTGAAGCATATAGTGAAAGTTTTGAACGTCTTTTAAAGGGCATGCCCTATCTCAAACTATAAAACGGATCAGGGCACACTCTAAAGTGACAATAAATGCAACTGGTTACCACCACTTCAGTTTCTACAGATCCATGTCAAGTAGGAACTATCAATGTGTCTGTCTGCTGTGCATGGCCGAGGGGACTAAAATGTCTGTGTATGCTATGCGCATACCAACTCCCAGTAGTTAAGAAGCTGAGGATTCTCCGGTCAGTACTCACTATTGTCATTTATGCCTTATAACAACTGTAAACAAATTCCAAAGTACCTAAAGATCATCTACCTAAAGATGATCGAATATTGGAATCTATCCAACCACCTTTAACATGCAAACAGTCACCTCTTCAGACAATATACTTGAGGGGATGGTTAAGCCCAGTATACCAGAGTAGAGCACAAACCACCAAGGATAGGTCAATAACATTGTTGTGTGGTATTGATATTGTAATGTTTATAAGGATATCCATTACTTTACTTTCTTGAAACACGGTCTCATGTAGCCAAGGATGTAATTGAATTTCTATTACCCCTGTCTCTACTTTGTCATTACTAGGATTATAAATATGTTCCACTGTGCCTAAAATATTCATTCTTTTTTGTACCTATTGTCAAAGAAGGTGTTGACCAAAATTTATTTTCAGATGCATTTTTAGGACAACAGAGTGTTTTGTTACCCTCACTGTGAAATAAAACATATTAAAAACAATAGAAATACAGAGATGTAGGAGCTGCAGGTGGTTGGTGACAGATATTATTAGGACCTGACTGTGTCAGACAAATGGCCTCGGAGACTGTTGGATAGAGCACAGGAGGCAGTGTTGAGCTAGCACTGTTTGCAGTAAAAGAGCCACAGCTCCTTTTCAGAGTTTCATCTTTACCCTTGCAGCTTAGGAAGTCAAAGGTCAAATAGGATATTATATCTATCTATAGATGCACACACTTTGTATCTGTTGAAATTGTTTTGGAGAAAAATGTGAAAGTAGCTTCAGGTTATATAGACAGTTCTTATGGAAAATTAAAGAGATCGTGTGTCATGTAAGTACATATAGTATATTAATTTAAAAATATGATTTAAAACATTTAAAACCTTCAATACTAGGGCAAACTTAGGTAGTGTCAGGCAGATATGGTGGTACCCAGCTGCAGAGGAACCTAGATTCCTGTGTTTCTATGTATCATCTTTAACAACTAGCTTCCATCCTTAATGTTACCTGGTGCTTGAAACTGCTTTAGTTATGGTAAACACATTTCTCCATTCTGTCTTCTAGAGGTGTGTGTGTGTGTGTGTGTGTGTGTGTGTGTATGCTAAATCCTTTTCAATCTTATTCCAAGGGGTCTCCTATATCTACCACTAATGAGTTCCACTACCACTAGAGCTCCTCAGTTTACCTTTTATAGTCATATCTAATTCCCCTTCATTGTCTCCTAGCCCCACCCATAACCCTACGGTCCTCTGGGATTGGCACTTTTTCTTCTCAGCATAATTCCCTGAAGCCTCATTTAATCTGTTACATGTGTATCAATTGCTTCTTTCCTCTTGTTGTTGGTAGAATTCTGGGGTATGGATGAATCATCACTTGTTTTTTAACATTTCTTTGTTGAAGGGTATCTGTTGTGATTTTGATTTTTGTGTTTTTCCGTGCAAAGCTGCCATAAATGCTGTTGTTCAGGTTTTGTGTGAACATAAGTTTTCACTTCTCTTGGGTAAATTCCCAAGAGTGGAGTTGCCGTGTTACAGGTGACTGCACGTTTAGTTTACTCGGTTGCTGAATGATTCCCAGTGTGTGTCTCAGTTTAGTTGACTGCCAGCAATGTATATATGATCCTATTTGCTTGTTCTATCAGTTTACAATATGATGTTAATATTTTTATCAGTGACAGCATAATGAAAGGCATAACTTCTTCTTATGAGTCATTATTTCATCTGTGTCTGAGGATAGTTGCCATTGAACACTTATGCCCTTGTAGGTACCATTTTAATGCCTTATCAATTTTTATTTTGGAGAACCCATGGCTAATTTATCTCATTCAGAATCAATACCTGTTTCCTAACAAGGCTTTGTGCCACTTCCTTTGGGGATGTGTCAATTGTGCATCCTTTCTGTCTGCTTCAGAAATGTCTGCCAAAAACCCCTGAGTTAAATGCTTGATTCCTACTCTATGGTAAGATTGGTAGGCACTAGAAATGTTAAGAAATGGGAAGCCTGTAAGATTCTTGGGGCATTTGCAGTTCAGGGGGACAGTGGAATCCCAGTCTCTTTCTTTTGTCTCCCATCTTTCTTGGCCATGAGTCTGACATGATATCCTAACATAAGTACAAAGCAACAGTACCAATCATCATTCATGGGCTGGAACCTCTAGAGCAACAGTACCAATCATTCATGGGCTGGAACCTCTAGAGTTCTGAGCCAGAATAAGTACCTTCATGTCTAAGTTGTTTATCTTGAATATTTGTTGTAGTGACAAATTACAACCATTTCTGTAATCAAGATTAGAATATTTAATAGGAATATGAATTTAGAAGGGTGGGTATATTTATATAATAGAAGCTGTAAGCACAAATATTTTCAATGCTAATATTATATGAGCAATGAAAGATTAGATTTGATCCTTAACTTTGCGAAAAGATATTAAAGTGACAAAGTAGATTATGGTAAATTATGTGGACTTGCAATTTATTAGGGAGTAATACCATTCGGATGGACTAAACATCTTTGGCTAAAAATTATCCGTTAAAAAAAACCAAACCCCTCAACAGTAAAACTGACTTTAATCATCTTAGTATAGTAGAATCCTGCTTTAGTTTCAGTTGTGATCACCGTGACGAAGACTCCTGGTCTTATGGTTTGGGTGGATAGTTGGACCCAGCAGGGGAAGCATGGTGTCAGGAACACTGGTCTGTTCTGGTACATGTGGAAGATTGTTTAGGTCTGGGTAGAACAGGAAACAAAGGAAGTGTTGCAGGATATTTGACCATTCTGTTATTTTTTTTTTGACCCCAAGGTTTTATTATTTGCTGAAATACCTGTTTCTAGTTGTGGTATGGCTCAGCCCTTAGTGTACACCTTTAATTCCTCTGACTAGAATACAGACATGCCCTTAGTATATTTTAATCCCAAACATTGAAGGCAAAGTTAGTTTGTACAAGGAAGAAACCATGCTTGAAAAGTGATATTGAATTGAGTGGTAGACAAAGTGATGAATCAGATAAAGACTTGACAGAATATATGCCCATCTCTCAGGAGAAAAGAGGACAGAGAGGCAACATAAGAGGACACAGCATAGATGGAGAGAGGAAGAGGAGGCAGTTTTAACTGGGAGAAATTTACAGAGACAGGTTGAAGAGAGAGCAGTCTAGACACAGGTTAAAACAGAACAAACCAGAGAATGAGAAGGACCCAGAAGATTAGAACAGATTGCCAAAGCTAATATAAAGTCAAGCAGAGCAATTCAGTCAAAGGTGGAGAAGCCAGATTGAATCAGTCGACTTGGAGAGGACTGTGAGCCAGAACAGCTGAGCTGAGCCAGTCAGCCAGAGCTCAGTAAGAACAAGAAAGGGTGAGCTTAGTCAGCCGTAAGTCTCAGAAGCTGAAAACATTTTAAGCCTAGATTAGACAGTACAGAGTCTAGAAGTATCCAGGACTAGGCCTAGGTTAGCAGGGGGAGGCAGTAAGCCCTGGGGAAGACAATTACATCAGGTGAATAAAAGTCACTTTCATAAGGAAGGACAATACAGTCTGTCCCCTCCCTTTTTATTCAATCTGAATCCCTCTCCCCTGGGATCAGTGCCACTTGTTCTCAAGTGGGGGGTCCCCCTCTTTGCTTAAACCTTCCTGGGGAAACTCTCCCAGGTATTCATAAGAATGTGGGTTCTCAGATATTATAAATTCAATCGAGCAAAGAAAAACAACCAATACAGGTTCCCAGGTTACTTTATGGTTTCTAACTCAGATAAAATGTTTTAGAATATTTAATAAAATCCAGCAAAATTAGATTTCAACTAATTTTATTTAGGTAAGGATAGGGAAGCATCGTCTCTGTTGCTCTTTAATCTCTAGTTGCTTTCCAGGCTCAGAACATGCGCAACCTAGGAGAATCGATTGCTCTAGCGAATAACTTAAGGTTCAGAACTTAGAATAAATAAATTTTTATTTCTTCATATAGTTCTACATAAATATAGATAACACAATTTTATATGGAACAAGCATAGATTTATATAAAAACGGGTAAGTTATTTACTTGAACGTTAGTACTAGAATATTGGTTTTCTTGGGGCTCTAGCATAATAATTTCATAGTATTACTGGTCTGTTCACAGAAGGAAATGAAAAAAAAAATCTCAGGTGTTTCATAATGTAATTCTTACCTAGAGCAAAGTCTGAAAATTCCATGTGCATCTTACATAACTAATAACTACCACGTGAATAACTCTGAAACGTACTGGTTATGGACCAGTGTGGATTTGCCTGGGTAAAAAGAGAGAAATAAATTATTAGAAATAAATTATTAGAAAAAGGAATGGCATTTTCTATGTGCTTGAGAAGGAATGTTGAGAGTTATGAGGATTTATTCAGTATCCTGATAACTCTGAATAGTTATTAGTTGGTATGCTTGTGAGAGACCAAAATACTCTGTCAATGCAGGAAAGCTGAAGGGTTCATAGGTCAAAAGCCAAAGATATGTTGCTGATGGTGAAGAGATGGATTCCGATGGTGAAGAGATATGCCATCATTAAAGGAGAATTAAACACCAGACCCAAACATTTTTGAACTTCAATGTAGGGAAATAAAAACACTATAGTTATATTGTCATCTCATGTATACAATCTAGTAAAATAATAATTCTCCTTAAGAAAGACAGAGTCAGGACCAGGAAATACTTGATCCTAGTGTGAAAACCAGCTTCTCAGATGGAGAATTCAGCAAAATGAAGACTTCACATGCCCTGTGCTTATCTTTCCTCAGAGAGTGAGAATTGACAGTCCCTTTCTCTATGACACAAATCGGCTAGGTTTGTGTCTGAGGATGATATATTGATTACAGGGAGAAAAGCCAACAAAGTGTGGAGGAGGTCATGTGGCTCACAGTTCAGCTGATGACTGTGCAAGTAAACAGTCTGACTGACACTGAAGATTCGGCTCTGCTTCCCCCTGTGGTGACAGTGACACGCTCTGTTCTTGTGAACTCTTGATCCACTGACTCCTGTGAGGAGGTTGTGAAGAGGGTGTCGGAGGAAATGCTGCTCTTGTTTATATCCGGAGATGTGAACATGCTGGAGACAGTCACGTGTCTTTGACGGCAACAGTGGGTTTTCCCAGCAAGGTTGTCCTTGCTTCCTCAGTGCTACATCAGGGGGGTCATGGGGATCAAAGGCTGAGATGTTTATTTAAGATACAGAGATTTTTTTTTAAAAAAAAGTCGGATACTCCTAAACAATGAAAAAATCAAAATCATCAACATGCGTCGTCTTCCAAGGTGGCCTCCTTGACAGTGGACTGGAAGCAGTGGGAAGTTATTCTGGAGTTAACATCAGAAAACATTTCAGTAGATTGCATAGCACACAGTGTCCAGTACAAGTTTTACAGATACCAATGATCTTTTAGCAAGATGATTCTACAGTGTTGGATAATATAAGGTACATAAAACGCTGTCTTCGCCATGTCTATGGTAGCGGATACTAAAGAACTCAAAAGAAGAAAAGCAACATTTAAAGTACTTGAAGAAAAAGCAGACTATTTTAGACCATGTAAGTATGCAGTGTCTTACTTTTCAAGAGAAGTAACAGAAAGAACACAACATCAAAAGCTTGACAAGCAAATAGAGTGCATAGCGAAGCCTAGGCTCTTAATACAGAGTCACCAAAAACTTGTTAGGAGTGGATTCCATGGAATCCAGAGAGCTCAGAAGGAACTGTGAGGAGACTTGAGGAAATGGTGAATGCAGGAAGTAGAAGACCAGGAACAAAGGAAAAGGCAGTGGCCAAGCTTTGGACTTAAGTGAACGTTTAATTAGATGTTGAATGGATTTTAAACCAGTCAGAGCTATAGTTCATAAAAAGCATGTTGAACCTTGATTGGATGTGTAGGATAAAAGGCAGTCATGGTGCCTCAAGCCTGTAATCCCAGTGATTCAAGAAACTTAAGGCAGAACAATCACAAGTTCAAGGCCAGTATAGAAAATATAATAAAATCCTACCAAAAAGAACACCCTTTTACAAGGTGGTGATGATGTTTTTTGTTTGTTTGTTTTGTTTTGTTTTGTTTTGTTTTTCAAGACAGGGTTTCTTTGTGTAGCCCTGGCTGTCCTAGAACTCACTTTGTAGACCAGGCTGGCCTCAAACTCAGAAATCCGCCTGCCT
>NC_034604.1:18680007-18683074 GCF_900095145.1 Mus pahari | reverse complement strand
ACAAAAAAAAAAAAAAAAAAAAAAAAAAAAAAAAGAATAAAAGAACACAAACAGATAAATAGACATGTGGAAAGGGAAGGCGTGGATTGGAAAATGAGCAGAACTCCTGAGATTTATGAAATCTTTATAAAACTTATTTCATAGTTGAATTAAAAACCACAGAAAAGATACGCAAACAGAGAAAATACATGCTGGAAAAATGATGACACACTTCAAGCTATTTAATGAAAGACAAATATACATAAGAATGTGCAAGTCCAGAACCTCACCAAAGAAATGAGGTTTAAAACAGAGCAGGGCTTACCAACCATAGCATTGAGCAGCTGCCGAAATCTAAGATTAAACATGAAATTCTGAAGGCATGAGAAGAGAAGCCATGTGGTGCATACAGAACACTGTACCTGGAAAACTGGGGATGTCTCCTTAGAAAAAGGCCAGAAGTCAGTGAGAAGAAAAAAGCATGACTCCCCAGTATCCTACAAATTGTTATTAATTTCTGGTCATTTATTCTCTCTCTCTCTCTCTCTCTCTCTCTCTCTCCATCTCTCCCTTGGGTCTCACTATGTAGCTCTGGCTTGCCTCGATCTCACAGAGAACTGCTTTACTCTGCCTCTGAAATGCTGGCATTAGAAGTATGCATCACTGCATCTGTCCTGTCTGTCTATCTATCTATCTATTTTGCTCTTACTTATTTTTTGTTTTACTTCTGAAGTATTCTCTCTTACTGATTTCCACTCTTCATTATATTAAAAAATGTATTTCAAAGATCAATTTGCCTACATGGCAAAACATCTAATATGAAATATCTTTGTTATAACTTATTTTTACTTCCCCAAACCTTTAATTTTATTATTAAATCATTCATTTTTTTCTTTTCAGTTTAAACTTAGTCAAATTTGGTCAGCAAGCTATGAATGAATGTGTAATTTTTCTGAATAGTTCATATGTTTTCAAGAACTATGAAGATATTTTGGGAAATTGAGGCTAAATATATGCTCATTAAATTGCTTATTTAATGTTAGATTATTGTATTTCTACAGTAAAAGGTAGCTAAATTAGGCAAGACTTAATTAAGTCAAAGAATTGTATTGATTTCCTGTCACTATGGTATGTATGTCAAATATTTGCTATGATTCTGTGATAATTTTTTTATATAAAAATGTTATATTGTCAGTGGCATGAATGCTTATAATCATGTCTTATGTTTGTATAACAATGATTTTATCCACAATGATGTAATTAGCAATGGACTAATCTATGTATGCTAATCTAGTATGTTATTACCTGTTACTGTTGTATTAGTCAGGGTTCTCTAGAGTCACAGAACTTGCAGATAGTCTCTATATAGTAAAGGAATTTATTGATGACTTACAGTCTGCAGTCCAAATCCCAACAATGGTTCAGTAGTAGCTGTGAATGGAAGTCCAAGGATCTAGCAGTTGCTGAGTCCCACACTGAAAGAAGGCGAAAGAGTGAGAGCCCGACTCCCTTCTTCCAATGTTCTTATATGGTGCCCAGCAGAAGGTGTAGCCCTGATTAAAGGTGTGTGCCACCACACCTTTAATCCCAGATGACCTTGGACTCGGAGATCTCCCTGTCTTAATCTTCTGGATTCAATCACCACTGTGTCTCAAGATCTCCATACCAAGATCCAGATCAGAAACTTCTATCTCCCAGNTTCCAAATTAGGTTCACCGGTGAGCCTTCCAATTCTGGATTGTAGTTCATTTCAAATATAGTCAAGTTGACAACCAGGAATAGCCACTACAACTGTGTTTTAATTTTTACCTGTGACTTGATAATTTGTAAATCACTCACAGCACTCTTAGTTAGACTTACAGTTTTCAGAGGTCATCCTATTGTTCAACTCTAATATCTTTATATAAATAAGCACTGTATAGTCACATAGGTGTTGGACATCTAAACCCAAGGTGTTGGACATCTAAACCCAACCCAGTGTTGTGGAATCTATAGTTATTTAATGATTATTTATAAAGCATTTATGAGATTCAGAAATTATATTATCATTTGTTCTCTTATACTGCACTGCAATGTACTGTTCTAATCTACATCTTAAGAGTTTAATTTTAAGCCGGGTGTGGCAGCGTACGCCTTTAATCCCAGCACTTGGGAGGCAGAGGCAGGTGGATTTCTGAGGCCAGCCTGGTCTACAAAGTGAGTTCCAGGACATCCAGGGCTATACAGAGAAACCCTGTCTCGAAAAACAAAACAAACAAACAAACAAACAAACAAACAAACAACAACAACAACAAAAAGAGTTTAGTTTTATGTGATACCTTACAATTGGCCTTTGTCATCCTTATCAATAGATAACCACTTATAATTACGGGGAGTGAGGATTGATCACTCTGTGTGACCCTGACTCCCTATGGAATCTTGGTGTTAATAAGTCTGAATTCCTGCCAAAACTAATATGTTGAAATGTATTTGGAGACTCTCTATATAGATTGATCTAATGTACATATAAATACATCCCACTCTACTATTAAATTGTGATTTAAACAACAATCTTCTAGTATGGAGTATGATGGGAAAGCAACGAGGATCAGCAGGCAGAAGGTGAAACCTGGACTGTTGTCAAATCCAGTGTGTCCCCTGCATCACAGTCCTCCTAACTTTTGAAAAGTATGCTTTGGGTGGAGCATGGAAATATGTTGACCTCAGTTTTAAGTACTTTAATATTAGATAATTTTTATATTGATTTATTTCAAAATTCAGGTTCATGATGGTTATTCTTATTTGCCAACGTGACTGTATCTAGAGTGAACTTAAACACAAGTGGCTGCGTATACCTGTGAGGAATACTGTGTAATTAGATAATTTGAAGAAGGAAGACTTACATTTAATTCAGATATTTGGAGGTGAGAAGATAATATTTTTAATATAGAATTTTGAGGTGAGAAGATCCACCTTTAATCTGGCCACACCCTTTGCTAGAAGCCTATATAAAGGATACAGTGTAAGATAAAGGATACAGCGGAAGATAAAGGATACAGAGGAAGATAAAGGATACAGAGGAAGATAAAGGATACAGCGGAAGATAAAG
>NC_034604.1:18674856-18679507 GCF_900095145.1 Mus pahari | reverse complement strand
GATAAAGGATACAGAGGAAGATAAAGGATACAGCGGAAGATAAAGCATACAGCGGAAGGTAGCTGGCTCTCTCTTTGCTTGCTTGTTCTGTTTTCCTCGGTAAGTTCATTCTTTCGTGGGCACTGAAGCTTATTTCTTGAAATGTGCTGAAATCTATATCTATACAAAAATCCCTATGGATTCCAGCACATACTGAAGACCAACTGAGATATTCAGCTTTGTGGACTGAACAAATACTAGAGTTTTGGATTTTCTGTTGGTACACAGACATTGTTGGTCTCTGAACTACAACCTGTAAAACACCCATGTGCACGCGCGCGCGCGCGCACACACACACACACACACACACACACACACACACAGTGTATACGTATATATGAGCATGAATCTTTCTGATATATATGATAGCATATATATTTAGCAAATCCTCATATGTATGAAGATACATATATATAAAACTTTTCAGTTCTGTTCCTCTAAGGTACATTAATTTAAAGATACTGGTTGGTTTCTGGTAGATCTTCAAGAAATTTTTTCTTACTTTGTGAAGAATGACAGTGCCATCTTAAAGATTTCATGGATTATGTGGGTCACTCTAGATATTATAGGAAGTTTTAACAGTAGTAATTCTTCCAGTCCATGGTCACAGAGAAGTTTTCATTTGTTTGTGTTACCTTGAGTTGCTTTCATTGAACACTAGATATCATTACAGACACCTTTCATCTGGAAGCTTGAATTGGTGCTTGACATTGTAATTTTGTAGCTGTTGAAAACAGTTTTGTTCCCTTGACTTTCTCAGTTAGGTCACCATCATGCCTTAGAAATGCTAGTGATTGTGTTTCTTCTGTATCATGCAGTGTTACTAAGTAGTTTATTAGTTACAAAGGCAGTTTGGTAGTGTTTTCTCAGGACAGGAGATCTTGTTATTATCAGCAAAGATAGATTCTGTTTCTTCTTCTCAATTTGGATTTGTAAAAATTTATTTATCTTTTAGGTGGCACATCCTCTCTTGATAGAATTACCAATAGTACAATTTAATAAAATGTTGAAAATGGGTGTTATTTTCTTAGTTTAGATTTTAGTGTATCAGGTGTTAGTTTTTCCTCTCTCATTGTGTTACTACTGTTCTCATCTGGATGTTACTGTGCTGAAATTAATGTTCTCCATCAAATTAATAAGAGGGCACATGGTTTTCAAATCATACTTAGACATAAGAAGGAATATTAAATATATAGTCTGGTAAGCATTATTTTTTTTTTACTAGAAACAACTCCAAGGTTCTAAAATTGTGTTTTTTTTTTTTTAATATAACAAATGCTTATTGCTTGCTGAACAAGTCCATTTTAAAGTCCAAATGATATTGCTTAAGATTTTGGTACATCCTTCATGTGTATTAGAAATAGGTTTTCCCATTTGTTTTTATCCATCCGTCTATGCAAACAACAAATTGCACATTACATTAAGGCCATGAATGTTGAGTTCATAAATAAAATCTGTTCAGGAGACATATTCATTTGCATGGAGCTATTTATATAATCATAGAATTTCCAGTAACTATAAAATGACTACAAACCAGCAACAGATAAATATGCCACTACAGCTTAAATTTCCCGAGGCTGAGTTTGACCTCCTGAAGCATCTGAGGTTGGCTTTCTTTCTTTAATTTTTCTTAGGGTTACAGTTGTTCTTTTAAATGGCCAAGATTCAGTTCCCAGCTCCCAGATGGTGGCTCACAGCTGTCTGTAACTCCATCTCTAGGAAATCTGACACCCTCTTCTGGCCTTCATGAGCACCAGCCATGTATGTGGTACAACATGTACATGCAAGTTAAAACACTCATACACCTAAGAGTAAAACGTGATTTTTTTAAAGTCTATAATTGTAAAAGAAATGTACTATGTATGCATAAAGTAGCTAGTATGCTCACTATTATATGTCATTAAATATAAATAAAATGAAAATGAGATAGCATTATTAAATAGGGTTGCTACCTATCAGAAGGACAGAAATCCAAAGCATCCACTCTGAATGATTTGCGAGTCTGTGAAGCACAGGGATGCTTATCCATGCTAGTGGAAGTGCAGTACAGTACAGCCACTGTACCAGAGAACTTTGCAATGTATAAAAAGACTAAACATATATGTACCACACCATAATCCTTTTTTTTCCCACTGAAATGTGCTGAAATTTATATCTATGCAAAAATCCCTATGGAATGTTTACATGAACTTTATTTTAAAAAATACCCAAAGTTTATAAGCCACTAAGGCATCCTTTAGCAGGTAAATGGATAAACTAGTACATCCAAAGAAATATTTTTCGGCAATAAGATGAAATCGGTTATTAAGCTGTGAAAAAGCAAAGGCAATCTTAAATATATGCTACTAAGTAAAAGTAATTATTATGGAAAGGCTATGAACTCTATACTTCCAACTACATAAAGCCCTGTGGAAAAAATTAAAACAGTATTAGTTGGGACCAAAGGTTAAAGTTGGAGAAGCAAATAGGAAGCCACAAGAACCTTTAGGGTACTGAAACTATTTTGTGTTAAACTGTAACAGTAGCTAAGGATAATTATACATTAGTTACACTTTATGATGACTAAACAGTAGTTTTTGGGTTTTGTTTGTTTGTTTGCTTTTGTTTTAAGAACCATAATACCTTTGAGAGATGTAAAAGTGATATTTGGTTAGTATTTTCTTGGAGAAAGAGTCGAAAATATAAAAAAATGGACTGCAGAGATGGCAATGGCCAAAGCTTTTGCAGTTGTGTTACTTGCCAGTAGGTTGCTTTGGACTAGAAATCAAAGAGTATGTGATGCGGCGGCAGTAGTGAAGCTTTATGATGGACTCCTTAGTGTCACAGCTACCGTGTGGTTTGGGCATCACTCTACAGATACAGGAGGAGGTTTGGAAGTAGACAGTATTGGTTATGGATCTTTGTTCAGTCACCTAATTTCCAGACCTAATACGTTTCTTTAATTTTTACACCTTAACAAGATCCTCAATAGATAAATTGGAAACATGGATAAAATGTGGGAACAGGACCAAGGATGATGGGTGAGTGGCAATCAAGTTACATGATGACACCTGGGAAATTAGCATCAGGGTGCAGATCTGGGCTTATTGCCCAGCCTATGAGCTTATAAAGGGTATTTGAGCCAATCCCAAGCCCTCACATCCTTGGCTAATTGTATCTAGCCACACTGTGAGGACTTCTGTGAAGATGGGGGAAGCACCCATGGCCCTGGCCTCAGTTCCTTTTTGTTGTCTCAGGAATGTGAATGACAGCAGTCTTAGAAATGATGCAAAAAAAAAAAAAAAAGAAAGAAAGAAAGAAATGATGCAGTGCACATCAGATCAGGACTCCCCAAGGAAGAACCTGGGGCACTTCCCTCTCTACTCCTTGTTTATCCTTCACAAGGTTGGCTTCCACATCCCCAGAGAGTTTAGACTTTATGCTACTGAAAATAAATGTGCATGGGCACAAGTACTCATGGGTGTGCGCGCGCGCGTGCACACACACACACACACACACACACACACACACACACACACACACACACACACACACACATGCTCGTGCATGTGCTTGCCAATGTGCATACACTGAGGCCAGACAAGGATGTCTTCTGTCTTGTATAATGTTCTACCTAATTCAAGTGTGATAGGGTCTCTCACTGAACCTGAACTGAGAGCCAGCAAACCTTCTTGATATTCCTCTCTGTCTCCCCACACCCTCACACGGGGTTGGTTTATAGGCATTTGTGCATCTGTGCTGGTCATTTGGTATGTGTGCTGGAGATTTGAAGTCACGTTCTCAAGCATGTGCAGCAGCTGTTTTTATCCAAAGAACCATCTCCACATCCTTTGTTTGGTTTTATGTTGGAGAATGGATACGTATACTATTCTCTTTAGGTTGGTTTGGTGGCAGTTAGTAGAATGGATTATGGATAAATGGGAATAGTTATCCATGTAGAACACTCATTTGGAAATAGAAACTTCAGGTAGTACTGCACTGGAGATGAAAAGTAAATTAAAAGGAAGTGTGTTTGAAGAGACAATCTGGTGTCATAGTGTCATAGTGGTCTTAAAGACTATGTGCCAAAGTGTAAGGAATCAAGTTTGGGTCACCATTTTAATGATATTTACTAAGAAGCCTTGGATAATGTTAGATCTTAAATTAAGCCCATGCTACATTTGTTTTTTTTTTGTTTGTTTGTTTGTTTTTTTTTGTTTGTTTTTTTTGTTTTTTTTTGTTTTATTTATTTATTTATTTATTTATTTATTTATTGTAATAGCCAACTTATTGTGTATAAAGTAATATCCCATTGTGGATTTAATTCTCTTTTCTTTGACATTATTGACATTGAACACCTTTTCACATTTTGTACATTTTCATGTCTTATTTTGAAATTGTTTATTTAAATCTTTGCCTAATATTTAATGAGATTAAGCCTTTATTAGTTAACTCAAACTCCATGACTTTCGGCAGCTTGTGGGTGTTAACTCCATCTTAAAATTATGTCTCATAAATGTTTCTCCNGAATCAAGGTCTGCCTTTTTCAATTGAATATTTATTTTTCTCTTCATGCAAAGCTAGCTTTTACATTTTGTTTAACATGCTAAGATCATTTCAGAGACCCATAGGC
>NC_034604.1:18667206-18671051 GCF_900095145.1 Mus pahari | reverse complement strand
TTGACTATGTTAGTCCTGCCAATCCATGAGCATGGGAGATCTTTCCATCTTCTGAGATCTTCTTCAATATCTTTTTTTAGGGGTTTGAAGTTATTTGTAAATAAACAATACTTTAAAGATCACAAGGTTGCTTTTGAGAATAATAGAACTTTGCTCTCACCCATGGCATAAGGGAAATGAAGACAAAGATAAAAAGGTTGGGCCTGCCATTAGTATGATAATGGCAGAAGACCAATGACAGGAAGTGTGGGTCCTTGGACCATGAGAGGAAGCCTGGTAAGATAGAGCTAAAGGCTTGAAGCCTTGGAGACCCTGATGGGATGGTAGGAGACTCACCTGCTCTGGGCTTTAGGCCCCTAGCTGCTGTCCCCCACAGATTTGTGGCCATCAGTTAAATAAGTGCAAGCCCCAAGCCCTTCCCCTTGTAGAGGAGGCATGCCTACCATCCCAGACCAAGACAATAGGAAAAGAGAAGTGACAACAGTCAGGTAGTCTCAAAACAGAGATTTTCATGCTAATGAGGTACCTAGAGGCCTGAGGGCATTGCCAAGACTTCCCTTCCCAGACCTTCCTCCTTGCAGAAGGTATTTAATCTCAGGCTCACCCTGAGAAGTGGGGTATGGTTTTACACATCCATTTTCCACCATGACAATAATAAACTATTTGGAACCATGGGCTGCCTCTTTTCATCCAGATCTGCTGTGGGGAGCCTTTGACAACAGAGCCTCAGTCTAATTTCACTTAGAAGGCCTCTCTGCGCTCCCAGCCTCCAGTGCCTACCAAGCTTGCTGCAGTCAAGCCAAGGATTGTCACCTTTGGGACAAGCCACAACTCCCCCTTTCCCCTGGCCCCAGGCTAGACACAGCAGCCAACCCAGTTCTCTGCTCTTCTTCAATTCCCAGCAGTGCCTAGATGTCCAGGAGCCTAAAAACCCCATGTGGCAGGCCTGCAGACCCCTGAACCAGCTCTGGTTTTCCCACCCAGGAGCCCAGCACCCACACTAAGTGGCTTGGGATAAATGCAGTCAAGCTCACCGGGTGGCTGTGGTGGAGTGGACTAGGACCAACACAACCCTTCAAGGAAATTCTAGTGGTACATGCCTGAAATCCAGCACATTAGATTGAAGGTGGAGTGAGAATTAGGAGTTCAAGGCCAGGCTGAGATACAAATAGTGTGTCTGTGTTCAGACTATGCTCTGTGAGATCCTGTATCAGAACAAATAGACACCATATAAACAAATGTCAGGAGAAATTTAATCCAGTGTATAGCAATACATTTGTCTTTTAATTATTGACAATTGTTTTATCACATTCACTGAAAAAAAATTCAACAGGGGAGTCTCAGTAAATGGTTAGAAATTTAGACCACCTAAAGTGGATTAGCAATGACTATGTCACAGAATACATCATAAAATACATCACCTTCTTGGTGGGGTAATGAGATGGATGAAGAGGAATATTTTTAATTTTTAAAAACTTTATTGAAGAATTCAGAAAATATACTTTTATCATGTTTTCCCTCCTCTAATTTCCTCCAGATTCTCTGTACTTCTCTACCTGTACAAATTTATGTTTTTAGTTTTGTATCTTTAAATGAAATGAAAACCAAAGAAAAGAAATGAACTAAGAAATGCATACATACATACATACATACATACATTCATACATACACTGACAAAAACACAAAAATGGAAATGAATAAACAAAAAAAAAAGACAATAAATGCTCAAACACAGCAAATAAAACAAAACGTCTACACAAATACAAGTGAGTTTGTTTTGTGTTGTCCAACTACCACTGGCCCTGGGGGCCTGCCATTAATTGTTGTTTAGTATATGTGCTGCCGAAGATAGCACAGCTATTGTTAATAATAGTTTCTCCATTGGAGAAAATTAATTTTTCCTTTGCCAGCAAATATCTGCTGGAGATAGCCTCTTGGTCAGAGAGGGAGTTCCCCTCTCAGTTCTGGAACATTATCTGGCTTAAACCTGCACTAGCCATATGCATGCTACCACAGTCTGAGTTCATTCGATCATGAGTTTTGTGTCTGGAAGACACTGTGTTTTTTAGATTTACCCTTCACCTCTGGCTTTTAGAATCTTTCTAACTCCTGTTCATCATAGCCCCCTGAGCCCTGAAATGAGGGAATTGATGAAAGCATTTTATTCAGGACCGACTGCTCCAAAGTTTCTCACCCTATGCATATTTTTCAGTTACAGGTCTTTGTGTTCTCATCTACTGCAAGAAGCAGCTTCTCTGGTAATGGCTGAGCAAGGCACTGATCTATGTGTATAGCAGAGCGTCATTAAGAGTCACTTTTACTAGCAGAATAATACAATTGATTACTCCTGGCCTATCTAGACTCTGGTGCTTGGTCATGTTAGCATTTCAGATATGGGTTCAATCTCATTGAGTGAGCCTTAAATCCAATAAAAACAGTCAATTACTTGCTCCCATAACATCTGTGCCACTATTACATCAGTATATTTTGTGGATAGGTCATTGCTGTATTGTCAGGATAATTGTAGCTGGGGGTTATTATTATACAGGAGTTACCTTTCCCCCATAACACCTTTCAGTACCACGAACACCAGTCAGTAGCAGTCCATGATGTTTCCAGTGGCTTGCTTGTGTGTTGTATTCAGCAACAGGGCCTTAGCTTTAGATTGTAGAGAGAACTAATAGCCTGTGATTTGGGGATTTTTCATAGGGACTGTTTAGCCAACAACTCAACAAAATATAATGCATTCCTGGCACTGAAGGGTTTGCTTGTTATAAGATGCCAGTTGGGGCACTGTCTTTGCTCTTTTAGTCTTCGCTATAACTTTAACTCAATTTAGATTCATGTCATATATGTTTATATTTTAGAAAGCTTCCACAGTAGTATGTTTCCAGTGATTTCTCAAATGACGTTTGGTGTTAGCAGTTCTCCATATTCCTTCCTTTGCACACACATGACCATTTAATTCTCCCAAGGAAAAGGAATCTTAAAACATTATATTTAGGGAACAAGTTCTTTCATTACTTATGTTAATTTGCAGCAAGGCTAGCTGCCTGATAGCCAAAGGAGTGGCTGAAAATCTGCCTGTGGTTGGCTAACAGCTTTTGAGTGTTGCTCAAAGCACTCTTTGACCTACTTTATAACTTAGCCAGGTATCAAATGATCCACAGGCATTTTAGCTGTTCTAGAGGAAAAAATGAAATATTAGTTTGTATACATTTGGTAGATAAGATATAAAAGATTGAGTACAATATCTACAAAACATCACTGCCTTTTATTTAAAATATATTATTTTCTATTTGCATGAGCATTTTGCCTGTACATATGCATGTGTACCATGTCCACACCTGGTGCTCACAGATGTCAGAAGCAGGGGTTGGTCCCCTTTACCTAGAGTTACAGATGGCTGTGAGTTGCCATTTGGGTGCTGGGAATCATACCAGGTTCTCTGCAGGAACAAGTACTCAACAATCCCTGAGCCATCTCTCCACCTCCATCAGCACTTTCTAAACAATGACCTGTCACTGTTATGACCCTAGTTTCTTAAGAATAGTGATAAGTGTATCGATCATTTTGTCTTGGCAGCTGTAGTAATTAATCCTTTGTTAACTTGACTGGATTTGTTATTACCATGTAAATGTACCTCAGGATTTATTTGAGGGGGTTTCCTGAAGTATTTTTCCTTCCTTCCTTCCTTCCTTCCTTCCTTCCTTCCTTCCTTCCTTCCTTCCTTCCTTCCATCCTTTTTGTCTTTCTTTCTTTCTTTCTTTCTTTCTTTCTTTCTTTCTTTCTTTCTTTCTTTCTTTCTTTCTTTCTTTCTTTCTTTCTTCCTTCCTTCCTTCCTT
>NC_034604.1:18659831-18665987 GCF_900095145.1 Mus pahari | reverse complement strand
CTTTCTTTCTTTTTCTTTCTTTCTTTCTCTTCACTTTACAACCCAATATCTGTTCCACTCTCTACCCACTACTTCCCTCCCATAGCTCTTCCTCACATCTGCTCTTCCATCAGGATGGATTGATACCTAGGAAGGACTTCTGTCTCTCCCCTTCTCCTCTGAGAGGGCAGAAGCCCTTCCTAGGTATCAATCCATCCTGGCACATCGTCTTTGCAGGCCTAGGCACATCCCACTGAGACAGAACAAGGCAGCCCTGTTAGGGAGGGGATCCACAGACAAGTGTCAGATTCAGGGACAGCCTCCACTCCAGTTGTTAGTGGACCCGCAGGAAGACCAAGTTGCACATCTGCTACATATATGCAGGGGAGGGGGGTTCTAGGTCCAGCCCATGCTATCTCTTTGGTTGGTGGTTCAGTTTCTGGGAGCCCCCAAGGGTTCAGGTTAATTGACTCTGTTGGACTTCCTGTAGGGTCTCTATCCTCTTCTGGTTCCTCAATCCTTTCCATAAGGTGTCCACAAGACTCCCCGAGCTCCATATAATGTTTGGCTGTGGAGGTCTTTGTTTCTTGAAAGTTTAACTGAAGATGGTATGCTCAACTTGTATGTAGTTGACACGGTACCATGCACTAGGTCTGGAGCTGAAATGAAAAGGAAAAGGGAAGCTGAGCCCTAGCATCCACTTTTCTATGATTCCTGATTACGATTGCACAGCGTGACCAGCCATGAACCGCTCTTGCTTCCAGGGTCTCCTCTCTCCAGTGTGGCCTCCAACCGGAAGAAGGCTTTCCTTCCTCCCTTACATTGCCTCTGTCAGGTGTTTAGTCACAACTGTGAGAAAAGGAATGCCATTTGCATTCAGTAGGCAGGGATCAGGGAAGGATAGATGCCCAAGCTCCTGACCTCCCTTGTTTGTGAAAATCGTATATTAGATTTTCTACTTCTGTGTTGCTTTATCACCTCCCTAATTTACAGAAGTAAACAAGAGAAACAAAATGATCCGTTGAAGTATAAACATAATACAGATTACAAGAAAGAGTGACAGGGTAGAGGGTGAAATGATACATTTTAACAAGCAATAGATTTACAATGTTACCAATGTAACATTCTTCCCAGCTGTCCTTCCTCACTGTTAGGTTAAACATGGAATATTATTCTAAATAACTAGAAAAAAATCATTGTATTTGCCTGAGTAGCTGCTTAATTTTTCTTGTATGTTAGCAATAATGAAACTGTCTTATAGTGTTGTGGGATTACTTAAACATGTTGCAAAACTGAAAGTAGAGCCATGTCTTGGCAAAGCAATCAGAGCTGAATTTCAGACCAAGAGTAAAATAACACTTCCCGTGGGGGAAAAAAAAAACAAAAAAAAACAACAGATAATCTTGCATCAAAGGCCTGGAAGGTTTCAAAACAAAGTGACATTTTTCCAGCAATGAATATATCATTTTGCAAGTATGTATGATTATTTCTCATAAAATTGTAATGCCTGATTTTAAGCTTAAAGTAAAGAAAAATGTTTTCTTCAACAAAAGAGCTGTTGACTGTCGTGAATTAGATACACGGGGTAAAAGTTATCATATCTACTCTCTGGCTAGAAAGAGGGCATTGGGATCTTCTGAAGTAGAGTGAGGGTGCCTCTCTGCCCTTGACTTCTCAGTGAAGTGGCAGCTAGGTCATGTTAGGAAGGTGCCTACAGTTTAAGCAAAGGCAACAAATTTAACATGTTAAGGAAAGTGAGCTTACTTGAAGCCTGGGAGAGAACGTTGTACAAAATGAATTTTCATGGAACACATGGGAAATGGAAGAGCTGGGGTCTGGGAAGAATGAATTTCTTCCTCTTTGTAGGATTATGTAGGAAGCTTAGAATGTTTCCTTCTGCAAGAAGTCTATTCCTTCTCTGACAATCGCATTTCTAAAACTCAAGAAAATTTGCCAGTTATCTACAGTGTACTTGCTTACACAAGGTACCTTTCTGTAGCAATAATTTTTGTGTGTGTGTGTGTTGCCTCTCTTCTCCAAATTCGTACCCTGATTAATTTTAGTTATGGGGTACCTACTGTATTGAAGACACTCAGTGAAGATTTTTGGTGGAGACGATTCCCCGTGAATCAGATCTGAGCAGTCTGACTAAAGCTAGTTTCTCTACTGTAGCCAAAAGATGAAAACAATAACGATAATTATCTGTGAAAGCCATATGAAACTCTCTGGCATGGAGTCCCAAGTGTGATTTAATAACTTCCTTTATTTGGCTCAAAACCAGGAGGAAAGATCCAGAGGATTCTTAGAAGGCAATTGCTGTGCATCTTCATATCTTGCGAGCAGAGGTGCTGACAGACTTTGCTCTTGTCTTTTTAAGGATAATGGCAGGGCTGTCCACCATGGCTCTGTCAGGACAAAGCTAGTTTCTCCCTTTAGAGCAAAAGTCTCATTTTTTGACTGCTCAACTTTACAAAGGTTAACTCCAAGTAAGTTTTGAAGTTTTGTGCTGCCACACATTTCGGTCCGTGCCAGATGTCACTGGGCTTCCCTCTTGCTAACCATGTTGCAGTCTGTGCTGGACCACTGATAAGGGCGCTTATTTCTGAAAGACACTAATTCTGTTTCTCCAAGTAATCAATCATCCCCTATAGCTCCTTGTCTAGGGCTGAGATCCTATGAACAACTTTCCTTCGACATTAACACGTCTCTTGATATTGTCATCGTTCCTGTCTTGTTTATCAGCCATTGTTAGGGAGACTGTTTCACAGCAAACATGTTCTGGTTTTTACAATCTTTTCTTCCCCTTCTTCCATTATGTCGCTTGAGCCGTAGCTGCAGATGCTGTGACGTAGATGTGTTCACTAGGGCTCAGCTCTCCACACCTCACTGATCTCTGCATTGTGTCCGGTTCTGGTTTTCTGTGCTGGTCTCCATTTGCTGTGAGGTCAAGCTTATTGACACTTCTCTGTGGGAATGAGGATAAGATTTAGAATGTGCTAAGAATTACTCTGGTCTAGCAGGCAGAGAAGGAGAAACAAATAACACCAAAGTTGTTTGATTCAGCCTCAAGGAATCAATTTATATTTATCTAAATTTATATAAATATATTGACTTTATGATATAGATGTATATGTTTCTTTCTATAGACATATGTGATTAGCAATATAATATACAATGTGTAATATATAATATATAGAAGATATTATGTGAAGTATATATAAGTATGTATTAGGAATATAATGTAATTAGGAACTTAAAGCACATGGGCTGATGCAAGAACCACAAACAACAACCCCAGTAGAACATGATAGTCCAAATGACTCCCAAAACAACATGAAGCATTGATGTAGCCCCCAGCAGCCTATCAGGGGCTGAGGGTATCTAGGAGACAAGACTCAGATGATGTAAGCTGGGTTAGATGCAAGCTCCTGCCCAGCTTTCACGGTTCTGGAAAATACTGTTAGGTCCCAATGGAGAGAAGCAATTAAACATTCCTGCCCAGCTGCAACACCTATGAACCATGATAGTGACTATGCAAGATATGCATAATCACATCAGTGATAGCCAACTGTCTAATTAGACTTAAGTCCCACTCAAGAGGGGAGAAATCATGCCTGGTATATGAGCTCTTGCCAGCTTCCTGGGGCTAGTGAGGTCATGGACCTTAGAAAAGAATCTACTAGTGCCACATTTTTAGACCACTTTCTTTTTAAAGACCACTCTCACTGTAAAGTCAGGTTAGCTGCAGACCTTTTGGTGTAGCCTAGATCAATCACAAACAGGGGATGGTCCTGCTGAGACTGCAGGTAGGCACCACCATGCCCTACTCTGGGAAGAACTTCCTAGCTTAGAGCATTCATTGCGGCTTATAGACTAGGCTTGTCTCCTCCTGGCTGAAGCTTCCTGAGTGTTGGGACCACAGGTGCACATCTAGAAACCCAACTCACTTTAGGATTTTAATGACAAAACTAATTACTTTGAATGCCTGAAACCAGTGAATCTCAAAGGATTGATGGTGTCCATCACCACAGTCATTCTATGGTCAGTCTGGGGGTTAATAGTTTCCCTTAACCTCACTGCTTGTACAGAGCCTTAAGGTCAGTTAGAGATGGGACCTTGGTCCTTCAGTTATTAGCTGAGCACTCACATCTCTGTGCCTACTGCCTCCTACATTCTTTAAAACACACACACACACACACACACACACACACACACACACACACACACACATACACACACACACGGACTATGAGAACACGGATATTTCATTTTCTAGTTTTTCCTTTCAAGCATTCTGTTTTGTCTGTTGCTTAACTATTATCTACTTCCCCAGGTAATGGCTAATACAAAATAGTTTCTTGCAGTTTGTTTCTACAAATGACTCTAGAGGAGAAAGCTTTTTACACTGGATGAGTTCTGAGTCTAGGAAACAATAGACAGCCTGTTAGGTGTGTCTTCCTAACAGGGGACCAGCAGGTTGGTCAAACAGCAAGACAGAATCTTGAGCCTGAGGCTTCATAAACTTCCAGCTTCGTTCTCTTTTATAGGGCTGCAAAGGAACACAGCTGCTCATTTTTCAAGAATATTGTAGAGTTACAAAATAGCAGTTGGAACCAGGGCAAGTTAAACCAACAATCGCCTTATTCTTACCAAGACTCAGCTGTTTGATGGAACTGCCTTGAGTCCTGTGGATGCTGAGACTGAGATTCAGGTCGTCAGGCTTGGTGGATGTACCCTCATCTACTGATCCATCCTTTTGGCCCTGAACTTCATCTGTTATAGTCAGCAAGATCTGTTCCCATTTTTCATTGTCAAGTTCACTCCCACTGGAGGGGCCAGCAACATGGCAGAACAATGCTAAGTGAATGATACGGGAGAATTTGCCAACTGGTATCTACTCTTCTAGCTCTTGTCTGCTGTTGTATTCTTAGACTTGCTTCTCAGAACGTAATTAAAAAATCGTCATTGAAAGAATGATAACAAACTAATAGTGGTCAATTATAATTAAAGTTGAAGTGGATACTACCATTCACACTGAAAAAAGATGAACATTCTATTTACTGAAAGGATGATTCGTACAAACTGCAATTTTATATAACACAAGTTTGATATCCATACAACTTCACACTCTGAGTGTGGCACAGATTTGCTCTCTGGGAATTCATGCAACATGAACATGGACTGGAACTCACCATGCTGTGAGGCACTGTATTCTTTATATATTCTTTCAACATTTATTTGGAGTAACCAGGGAGGAACCAATTTCTTTTAAACAAAATATGTCGTTGTGTTCATAACAAGTAATTAAGGTATGCTATATTCTTTCTTTATCCAAAATAACAAATGAAAAATAGATATGCAACATTATCTGCTATATATTAGCCCTGTACAATGGTTGTATACATATGCAATAAAATTCACATCCATATGGAGACGATTGTGGGGGCTCATGAAACAACTAGAAAGACAAATATACTTTAAGAATCCCACATCTCTATATGTGCAAGGGAATTGAAACTAGCATTGCTAAGAGAGACCCATGCAACCCAGTGTTCCATGCAGCACCATTCACCAAGGCATGAAAGAGGAGACTGAGTGGGTGAAGAAAGGGAGGCATGCTTGCATGATGAAACAAAAGTATGTGTAATTGAGTATGAATGTAAGTCACTTTCATCTTTCATATTCATCAGGAGGATAATGCTAACAGTGATACCGCTATCAAAATGTTCATTTTTTATTAGGAGCTGAGTGGCAACACGGATAAGTACAAATATAGGTTAACTACTGCTTCCAGAGCTTGTGTATTTACTGTCGGCGTCAGGGTGTCCTACTGGGGTTTCCATCAAATGGCTTAATGTTTGGAAATATTTAGGTGCTCTCTTGCTATATAGGGATAGAAAGACTAGCTGATTAAGACAAGTCTTAACTCAGGAAAGGTGGTTAAAGTAGAATTTTCATTGGTGACTCATACCTAATGTTTCTGACTTTTGTTAAGTGACTATGTGCAAACATCTGTCAATTTGCATTCCCTTACTTTAAGGAGGAGATGGATGTACAGTTAGAGGAATGCTAGCATCTCCTTCATTCTCCATCCAACCTTCATCCATCTGTTCTAGTTCTCTGTCCACAGCCCAGACTATGCTCTATGCTCCTCCTCCTCCTCCTCCTCCTCCTCCT
>NC_034604.1:18641951-18659290 GCF_900095145.1 Mus pahari | reverse complement strand
CTGGCTTGCTCAGCTTGCTTTCTTATAGAACTGAAGACGACCAGCCCAGAGATGGTACCATTCACAAGGGGAGCTCCCACCTTGACCACTAATTGAAAAAATGCCTTACAGCTGGATCTCATGGAGGCACTTCCCCAACTGAAGCTCCTTTCTCTAAGATAACTCTAGCCTGTGTCAAGTTGACACACAAAATCAGCCAATACAGATTGTCTACAGAGTGAGTTCCAGGACAGCCAGAGCTACACAGAGGAACCCTGTCTCAAAAAAATAAAAATAAAAAAAATATAAAAAATAAAATAATAAAATAAAAAACAAAACAAAACAAAAAAGATCGTTTCTTTATTTACATTTTAAATGTTATCCTCTTTCCCGTTTTCCCCTCCACTAACTCCATATCCCATATCCCCCCCCCCTGCTTCTATGAGGGTGCTCCCTCACTCATCCACTCTCACCTTACTGCCCTGGCATTCCCCTATACTGGGGCATCAAGTCTTCAGAGGACCAAGGGCCTCTCTTCTCACTGATACCATATAAGGTCTTCCTCTGCTACATAAGCAACTGGAGCCTTGAGTCTCTCCATGTCTACTCTTTGGTTGGTGGTTTAGTCCATGGTATCTCTGGTAAGTCTGGTTGGATGATATTGTTGTTCTTCCTATGGGGTTGCAAACCCCTTCAGGTTCTTCAGTCCTTTCTCTAACTCCTCCATTGAGGACCCTGTGCTCAGTCCAATGGTTGGCTATGAGCATCTGCCTCTGTATCAGTCAGGCACTGGTAGAGCCTCTCAGCAGACAACTATATCAGGCTCCTGTCAAAAAGTACTTCCTGGCATCAGCAATAGTGTCTGGGTTTGGTGTCTGTATATGGATGGAGTCCCAAGTGGGGAAGTCTTTGGATGGCTTTTTCTTCAGTCTCTGCTCCACACTTTGTCCCCATATTTTCTTTACACAGGAACAATTCTGGGTTAAAAAATTTTGCAGATGAGTGGGTAGCCCCATTCCCTAACTGGGGGCCTTGCCTAACCTCTGGATATGGTCTCTACAGGCTCTCTCTTCCCTTTGTTGGGCATTTCTGCTAATCTCATCTACATTAGGTCCTGGGAGTCTCTTGCTTTCCTGGCTTCTGGGACTTTCTGATGGCTACTCACAGTTCCCCATCCCCCATTGCTACACACCTCCATTGTTCAATCTCCTGACCCTTTGTGTGTCATCCCGGGTCTCCTCCCATACCTGATCCTGACCCCCCTTTTCACCTCTCTCCTCTCTTCCTCCCAGTCTGTTCTAAAGTCCTGAACAAATAAGAGTGGAATGCTCAGCAAAATTTCAGATGTCACAAGAAGCCCGCCTTGAAGCCCAGACCTTTCCATTTATCTTGCTGATCTGTGAAACTTCCATATACTTGAACGGAGGCCTCTGTTTGCAATTCTCCATGAGACCCTGAGGACATAAGATGAAGCTTTTGATGTCAGTCGACACATATAGTCTGTAGCTTAAACACAGAATCATCTCTCGGGAGAAATGACATCACACATTTTCCCAGTTTGGCCAATAGATGGCAAATTTGGCATTGATGGCATGGGTAATATTACTGGAGAGAGAGAGAGAGAGAGAGAGAGAGAGAGAGAGAGAGAGAGAGAGAGAGAGAAGAGGAGGGGAGGGGAAGAGGAGAGAAGGGAGAAAGTAGTTTTATTGGTACCCACTGACTTCGATAAACTATACTGTGATTATGTGGAAATAGGCAGTTTGGAAAAAATGATTTGTTAATGTCTAAAACTTTCAGAAGAACCTAGAGGTAGATTTCTTTGTAAAACTGGATATTACAGAACTAATACAGAAATAAATATTTATGTTAATCAATTTGCATTTTAGGGAATATATTTAATTTAGAAATCTACTTCAAAGATACTTTATGTTTAGTGTCCAAATAAGTTCCTCCCCTTCTGTGTGTAACCATTTACAGGTCTTAAGCAAACTCTTATACTCTAAATTAAACATAACAAATATTTTTATTTCTCTATGCTTTTTCTCCAGATAATGATTAAGTTAGTTCTAGGTACTAGGTAAGAAGCAATCATTTAATACTACATTGATTCATCAAGCATTTTCCTCAATATTTAGAAAACATCCATAGATGTCCATCTCTTACAAATTCCTTAATTTCAAATTTTTGAACATTATACTAAAAATTGCAGAAGCTTTTATTATAGAGTCCTGGTTATAACAAGAAATGTCTGTCGCCACAGAAGAGGGCAGTTCTGGATTATCCACTATTGAAAAATTTATCACATTTCAAGTAGAAAATTTTAAGTACTTATTTGAGGTGTGTGTATGTGTGTGTGTGTGTGTGTGTGTGTGTGTGTATGTATGTGTATGTATTTCCTTCCAAATCCAGGAATTTGGGGAAGCTGGGTTAGAGATAGAAGGCTAGCCTGGAAATCACCATGCAATCTCAAATTCTTAGCATTTTTTCTTGGCTGAGCCTCTCAAATACTAGAGTTATGGATTGAGCCATTTTTTTTTCCTGAGTCCTAGTATCATCTAATGTTTTGAAAGCAAGGGAGTGTTTGTTTATGAACTTAGCTACCTGAGCAGGCTGCAATAAAGCATTTAAACCTTTGAGGCCTTGAGTCTCAAACAACATTAATTTTGTAAGTGTGATGTACTCAAACTCTGAGTCACCTCCTTCTGTACAAAAATTTAAAGTGTCCTTTAGTGGTCCTTATACCAAGCACTTGATTTACCAGGCCGGGAATGGTATGGAAGGGCCTGAGTCCTAGGTAGCTAAAAGAGCAGGATTAACAGAGTTGCAGTCAGGGAGGGAGGTGGTGACAGTAAACAGTGGCCACCAACAAAGTCTGCCCAGTCCAGGATGTACAAATTGCCCAGATTACAGGAAAAGGGGAGATCTCAGGGTAGCTTGGGCTTAACAAAACCCTGGAGAGAGTGAAGGGAGTTGGACTCAGCTGCTTCTGGCCCAGGAGGCTTCAGAGGAAAGTGAGACCCCAACCATGTTATGCTATCCCACAGGTGACCTTGGCCTTGTTGAACTAGGGCCAGCTGGGGTGGAGCATATTTCTGTAGCTACTGGGGGCTGGTGGTGTGTGCCTTATGCCACACTAAAATCCTGCCTGGTGGGCTCTGAAGGGAAGGGGCATAGTGTTATAGAGAGAGACCTGATGAGGTGCGAAACTCCGAGAGCCCCAAAGACCCAGCTGCTCTTAAAGGAGTCTCCGATCTCATCTGCGTCTGGGCACCCAGGACATTGTGTGCTAAGAACCTGTAGGAAGAGTCTAGGCGCTCCCCCCTCCCCCGCCCCAGCTGTTTCTATGGCAACCTCTCTGTTTGAGGCTGCAGGTCCCCAGGCTGCAGCACAGCTCCCCCTGGCGTAATGCCGAGTACCAAGCACGCCCTGGAGGCCCACGGAAGCTAGGCCCGGCCTATTGGTGCAGGCTTTGGTCCTCCCCGCCCCCTCCACTGTTGCCATGGAGACCGCCGGGGCAACCTCACCAGTATGAGCTGCAGCAGCCGCAGTCGCTCAAGAAGAAACAACCTGAGCCCTCCTTCGCCCCAGCGCCTCTTCCAGGAACTAAAAGCCAGCAGCTACCACAGCCTCCCACAGGCAGGAAGTGAGAGGGCAGAAGTCCAGAGTTGGCCAGTTCCTCCTCCACACCTTTCTTTATTCGGCTTTCCATTCTGAATTGTATACCTTGGCATATTTTATGATATAAAGATTTTAGAAGGAAAAATAAGATGATTCCCTTTATTCTGCTATTCTTTCTTGCAGCTTTCAATTCCACGAAACAATGGACCATGCTTAAAACTTAAGATATTTTAACAGGGCTCCTTCCCTGCCTCTCACCCACTTCTTCCTCCCTCCCTCCCTCCCTTTATCCCTTCCTTCCTTCTTTCCTTGCACATTTCCTCTCCCCACTTCCTGTCTCCATTACATCAAATGCTGAAGCCCCCGGCTTGGCTTTATTAATCAAAATGGATTATACTTATAAGAAGGTCTTCTTGTCATTAGATACCAGTCAAAAAGGCTTGTTTGTCCTTGACAAATATTTGATAGTGTTTTGTGTTGGAATACTTGGGGTTCCTGGAAGAAAAAGAGTGAGCTTTTTGGAAGCTCCTTTGCCGTATCATTTCCAATTCCACATTCCATGTAGTGCCATAATCTCACTTTTCTGTACTCTAATTCCTTCTCTGTTTGGTACTGCTTTCTACATTTCAAATGGTGGGCGTAGAGGTAAGGGTCCTAGGACTCTGCCTTTGGATTAAACACTCCAGACCAATCACAGTCAGCTCAAGAGCAAACTCTAGCGCATGGATGCATCTTTGCTGATTTTGAGTGTGACCACACACAGCTAAAGCGGACTGAACAAGAGGAACCATCTGTGATCTTCAGTTGCCAGCCTTGGCCTTTGGTCAGAACCCTGAGCTTACTGGATCACTTTCCTATGTCACCAATATGCCTGCAGTTTTCATTTTGTGAGAGTCCCCTGGTAGCTTTAAGTTCTGATAATCACATGTTTCTGGCATAGCTATGTAACTCTGAGTAGACCAGCTTTTCAGTTTGGCTTTCAACGCACACTTTTGTAAAATCCTAGCAATGGAGGATGGCTTTTCTTTTTCAAAGCTAATAATTGGAACAATTTGGCCACAAAGTTCTGTCATGAGGGCCTTATGAGCACTGAAAGATTCTGATACATTACAAACCCCAGATGAAACTGTGAGTTGCTTTACTTGGAGTGTCTAGACCTTCTTTCAAGTTGTCTCCAGGGTTTCCTGAAGAAAAACAAAGAAAATTCCCTCTTTAGTATCCCTCTTAATCCTAAGGATTAATACCTGTTTTTTGAAACAAACTTTTGTTTTCCTTGGAAACCCCTCACACTTTTGGGTACCCATTTAACTGAGACATTGTCCTTTCCTTCATAACAGTTTTCCTTATTGACTTGAAAGTAAGATGTGATTTGTAGCACCTCAAAGCATGAAGAAAAAGGGGAAGCTCAAGTGATTTGTGGAAAAGCCAATACGTAGGCTTATCTGTGTGATTGAGACGCCTCCTTCTTTCCTCTGTCTACATATTTTATTAGCACAAGTCATTTGTACAGAATAATGGATTTCATGGCAACACTTTTATAATTATGCTAAACTTTTACCATATTTATTCTATTATCATCTCTTTCTCCTTCCCTAAATTATTCATTCTTAGAGTGTGGCTTCTAAGTTAATCCCACCATTTTTTTTTGCTGGATTATGCAAAAAAACATGCAATGCTCGTTTAACTATGGCCTATATTACTTAACATGGAGGCATAGTCATTTTTCAGCAGATGACAAAGTTTCACTGTTATTTATGATGGGGCAATATTTCATGTAAGTATATCACACAATTTATATACTCAGACTTCCATTGATCTAGACTTATCTCATGACCTGGCTGTTGTGAACGGTGATACCATATGCATGGCTATTTGGGTATATCTACTAAATGGTGACATTAATTTCCTTAGATATATACTCCATTCATTTCTCAGTGGAGTCATTATTTTCATTATTAAGAAGCATCTGACTTTCATATATTAATTTTTGGATTATGATAATTTGAATTTATTTAGCAGATTTTGGTAGAATCTTTGTTTGTTTATTTATTTATTTATTTTGAGTTGCTTGGAGCCATCTGGAAACATTAACGTCAATACTCAATTGTGTCCCTTTTACTTATTTTCCTTGCCTTATCTCATTGGGATAATTTCAAGATCTGGGACTAGAGAGGTATCTCAGTAAATAAAAGCATACTGAGTTTGGTTCCCAGCATCCACGTCGGGCAGCTCACAACTGTCAGTGACTCTGGTTCCAGGGGATCCAACACCCTCCTTTTATTGCCTTGAACACCCACACTCATGTGCATATACCTTTCCCATCCTTTATGTAAACATAATTAAAAAATACATGTATTTTATTGAATAAGACCTGTGAAAGTGGGCATCCTTGACACAGAGAATGAGCTTATCTTTTCCCTTCATTATGGTGTTGGCTAAGAGATCGTCACAGATAGTTTTTATATGCAGAGGTATTATCCTTCTATACACAGTCTCAGAGATGCTTGATTAGGAAGTGACTGAATTCTGTTAAGTGTATCTTCTGCTTCTGTTGAGATTCAGAAGTGTCATCCAATCCCATGCACTTCCATAGTTTCTCTGACTCTTCTTGCTGTTGATTGCTAGCTTTATTCCATTGAGTTTTAATAAGTTACAAAATTATTTCATTAAAAAAATTCAAAATGATGTTTGTGCTCATAACATCCATTTTGGATAATACAGAATAGTTCTCAAATCCTGATACCTCTCCCATTCCATAGAGCTTCCACAGCAACAAAGTTAGCTCCTGTTTCTGTGCCAGGGTTTAGTAATTATGTCTGTTTTCACCCTTCCGTAAGTGTCTCTGATCTGCTGTCTTCTCTCTCCCGATACTGCATCTTTCAATCTGCCATCTTCTCTGCAAACTTCGGTCTCCTGACACTGCATCATTACTTTCTCCTGCTTTTATTTTTTTGACTACAAATATTTTTCTGGATTTTGTCCATCAGCCATCTCGTTCATTTCCCTATGAAATCTATGCTGTCTTTTGAAGACTTTTCTGATCTTCAGACTTCCTGCTTGAAAGATACTTTGACCTATCTATCTTTTCTGTATACAGCTCAAGAACAACCTGCCCATCACCGAGCTGTGTCTACAGAGAAAGTGGACGCTTCCACTTTGTTTTGTATCTCGCTTAAGGATCTCAGGAAGGTCTATTTAACTAAGATCAGCTACATGAGAATACTTACTGACTCATTTGACCATCCCAGATTTTCCTATTAATACATTGTGTGCAACAGAAACATAGTATCTTGAAAACTCACTCTAGCCACAGAGAAAGTGATATGTTTATAGCTATGTACTTACTTTACAGATTTTCTGAAGTCTAATGTAGATATGATTTGGATGACACTGTTAAAGAACAAGTTGGGCAGAGCTTTAGACACAATAACAAATTTATGTATTGAGACAATGAGAAAAATTCAAACATGTAAGATTCTCAAAAAAGAATCATCAACTAGAGGGAACAGTAAGAATAAAGATCTCATGCAGGTATCTTAGTCCATTCATGCTACTATGACAGAATTCCAAAGGCTGGGTGATTTTTAAAGAAAATAAAAGTTTCTCACTTTTTGTAAGAAGAAAGTCCAAGATCACTGCACTCTTCTTTTATGTCTGTTAAGCCTTATGTATCTTGTAGAGGAAGAGGACACTGAGTTATCGCATGGTAAAAGACAGAAGGGAAGACAGAGAGGGACCTTTGTCCTCTGAAAAATCTCACAAGAAGAACATCCAATTCTATTTAAGGAAGACGGGCCCCACTAACTTCATGCTTTCTCAATATCCATTGCTAAACATCTTACCTTTGAAGAGATTTTATCGAACCATTGTATAGAGGGAAAGGTTGGCTGGTTTTAAAGGATTGACCTAAAGTAGTAAAAAGAAGTGAGCTGAGATAGGAGGGGAAATGAGAAGGGAAGGCTTTTTGCAGGACATTGTGGGATGCAACAATTTTGAATTTCTTCCTATGTGCAATGGGACGGCCGAGGGTGGCAGGAATTTCAAAGGTCCAGTATTTTCAAAGATCATCTGGGTTTAGGGTGGAGATTGAATTAGAAAGGTGAGAATTTGGACATGGGGAAGAGAAGCATGATGGTGCTTTTCCACAGATGTCAGAAAGAGGGACATGGGGGGCGGTGAGGGAACAGACAGGTGGTATTTTTAGTGATCTTCCTTCCTTATCACCCACTGGTGTGTCTTCATCTCGTCTCTGTCCTTAGAGGACTCTATGCCATCTGGGGCTTTCCACATCCCAGATTCCTACCACAGAACTCCAGTGGCTTTGATTCTGAATCACCCAGGTCTCTCAGTGGGATTTGCACAGTATGTGCCACAGAGAAGATTCAAGGCAATAACGAAGGATGTGGGCTCCAGAATTAAGCACCCTAGACTCATATTCATGCCAGGTGTCAATATCTGGTAGCAGATGAGCTTGGTGCTTTAAGAAGGACAGAGTACTCTGAACCACACTGCAGCAGACATCTCAGTAAACCACATGGGAGAGGCTCCATTATCTGTGTCAAACTTAGAACCAAGATGCAGCATCTAAGTAGGGTAAGGGCCATGACTAGAGCTGAGGGGGAGGGGTTAGTTTTTAGTGGGTGGTTACATCTTCAAACTTCACTTCTTGGGTAAATATTTATCTAAGAAAATATTTTCTGTTGCTTATTGATTTGTTTAAATTTTGGTTTCCTTGAGACTGCTTTATTTCCTTGGTAGTTAAAGAAAAGGAAGCGGAGAAGCATTTTTCAATCATGAAGAAAAGATAAAACACCAAATAATACTAATAAAACAAGGAAATCCAGGCCACAGTACTTTGTGTTGCTCTTCTTGATTTGTTGATTTCATAGTAAGCCTGCAGTTCCTTGTCAGTTTCCATCTTGACATCTGACAGCAGTGTCTACTCAAATCATCTCTCATCATTTTGCATTCAATTATAAAGGCTTCTCTGTATTGACTGAAAAATCAATTAATCCTTAATAAAGTATCTCAAAATTTTCTTTTAAAATGATTATTACCTTGTATCTAAATAGTCTTTCATTGATTCCCCCTATATTTATAGATATAAGAATATCTATAAATTGATGCTGATATATATTATATATATATACTTAAATTGATAACATGTATAATATATCTTCATTAAGATATATACTTCCATTCAGATTTCACATATTTTTAATTCAGAGTCTCCCTATGTTACCCAGGCTGGTTTTATTCAGAAAGTTAGAAGCAGGCACAGAATTAATATACAGCTAATTTAAAGAATTCATATAAAAGTTTATAAGACCAAGGGGCCTCTCTTCCCAATGATGACCGACTAGGCCATCTTCTGCTACATATGCAGCTAGAGACATGAGCTCAGGGGGTACTGGTTAGCTCATATTGTGGGAGTGGGTGGGTAGGGGAGCAGGGGCGGGGGTGGGGTATAGGGAACTTTCGGGATAGCATTTGAAATGTAAATAAAGAAAATAATAAATAAATAAATAAATAAAAGAATTCATGTAAATAAGGAAAAGACAAGTTAAAAACTGACAAGGAGAAACTCAGGAAGCCAGGTCTATGCCAATGATAAATACAGATAGTTACTAATCTTCACTTCAACCTCAAGTCAGCAAGAACAAGTTAAAGTCAGCACTATCCCGTCAGAGAAAGGCAGAGTGACTGAATGACATCATCACTCCCATCGGAGAATGACAGGATGATTGACACCCCAGGTGTTGGTGGGAATGTTGAACAAGGAGGATGTACACTCCCTGCTACAGGGACAGTGAACTGAGATGGCCTCTTGAATGAGCTCTTCAGCGTTATCTAGAAAAGTTAAGTCCAGGCTGGAGAGATGGTTTAGAAGAGAATGTACTTGCTGCTCTTATAAAGGACTTGGGTCTAGTTCCTAGAACCTACATAACACCACATAACTGCCCACAACTCAAATTCCTGGGAATCTAAAAATCTCTTCAGGCCTCTACAGGCTTCTGCATGCATGGGTATGTGTAAATTCACACAAGCACAGACACATTAAAATAGTAAGAGCCAAAGGAGATGCAGGACACCAAGGAAAGAAGCCCCTCTATATCAATATGATTAAAGATCATAAAAGCTCACAGAGACTGAAGCAGCATCCCAGGGTCTTCACTGGTCAGCACCAGGTCCTCTGCATATGTATTATGGCTCTCACTTTAGTGTTTTTATGGAACTCCTGAGTATATGAATGAGTGGGTCTCTGTGGTTTTCCGATTCACCTCCCTGTTGGGGTGTGGACTGCCACTTGGGCAGGTGAAATTCAGATGCTAGATGCATTTACCCTATGCTGGCCTGGTTCTAGGCTCAAGGGAGGAGCTGATACACTGCTCAGTGGGGTGTGAGACTGCAGCCTAATATGTGGGAGTCCTAAGATGGGGTTCCCTGATTCCAAGCAGAGGAGTTGGAAGCGGAGGGTCAAGAGTCCCGGGGCCTGCAAAGAGAAGCCCGTGGGGGACGGGGGGTGGGGTGGGTGATGGCGGTTCTCAGACTCCTGGACATCCAGATGCTGCTGGAAGTCACGGAGGAGCGGAGAACAGAGAAGGTCAGCAGGCTGAGGACCTTGACCCTCTGTTCCTGACTCCTCTGCATGGTTTCCAGTGCTGACTGGACACCTGGGAGTGAGGGAGCCTCAGCTTCGGCCTCCCATATCTGAGGCTGCACTTTCCCACCCCATGAGCCCTGGATCAGTGGTGCTTCTCTCCAGCCTAGCACCCAACAGCCTGGCCTATGGCAAATACATTCTAGCTTCTTTGAGTTTCTCCTGCCCAAGTAGTATGCCACACCCCAGCAGCAGGGTGAAATGCAAAATCACAGGTCTCTGAGTCTTGTGCCTTCTCTTGGGCTCTTTTCCGTCTGTTTGTCCCCCTCCGACTCTGATGTCATTGTTTTATCTTGTTATACTACAGTATATTTTATTACCATCCTGTAGAATCCTGTTTGCTTTGTAATGAGAGACAGAAAGGGAGGGGATCTGGGTGGTGGGCAGTGGGGGTAACAGGGGAGTAGAGGGAGGGAAAACTATAATAAGATATATTAATGTGGGGAGAAAAAGCTTACTTTCAATTAAGGGGAAAAAAGAAAAAAAAATCTTACAGAGAAGCTAAAGATGTGTACATACATTTTGAAGAAATCCGACTGCTTGGGTGGATATTTGCACTGGCTAGTTTCATCGCAAATTTACTCAATCTACAGTTACACTTGAGAGGAAAGAACCTCAAATGGGAAAATGCCTCCAGACATCTGGCTGTAAGCAGACACTCCTATAGGGCATTTTCATACCTAGTGAACAATGGGAGAGAGCTCAGCCCACTATGGGCTGATGATCTTGAGTTCTTTATGCAAGAAGGCAGGTTGAGCAAGCCACGGTGAGGGGCAGGCCAGTAAGCAGCACCTGTCCACAGCCTCTGCATTAGCCGACAGCAACTTCCTTGGGTGGTGTATAGATGATTTGGAAAAGCCTGGGAAATATGTGTTCCAAGTGTCAGAGATGCTACACTGCAAAGAAATTCAAGTTCTACTTTCATTAAGTTAAAATATTTTGAGTTTTCTTAATTACATTGTACCTGTGTCTTAACATACTAAAGTCTTCCTAAACGCCATGATTCCTGCCTATCTCTGGGTACTTGGTTAGGCTCATGTCTCCTCCTGAGATGTCCTAGTTTACCGGTTGGATCCAGGCTATGCTGTATTTGTTAGTCTACCTATTGTTATTTTGTAGATGTGGCATCCACAGAACATATCTATTTTTCTGAGCTTTAGTATTCCTAACATAAAGTGGTGAATAGACAGTTATTATGAAGTTAGCATAGTCAACAAGCTAAATGTTTTGATAATCACTGATGACATAAAACTGAGGAGCAAACCCTGGGGCTGGGCTGGAGGGGTGGTCAGAGGTTAAGAGTCCTGCTGCCCTTCCAGGGGACCCTGCTTTGATCCTCAATACTCATGTCAGATGGTTCACAGGTCCATGTAAATCCTGCTGCATGAGATCTAGCACTCTCTCCAGGCCGACATTCACACTCTGCCCATGTGCAAAATCACACACACAGGCACTTACACAGATATTTTTTAAAAAAGAATCACACATCTTGCTATGTAACTCCTAGTTTTCAATAAACTTAGCATTATTTCATAGCATTTGAAGTCGTGTGTGAACATTATCAAAATCTGGAACAGTTATTCCATTTCTGTGTTTGTAATCAGCCTGTGCACACACGAACTACACAAAGCGTACAATAGCACAATGGTACCAATAAGGACAGATGAAAATGACTGAATTATTTCCTAGATGAAGGAACAAAATTAGTTGTTAATTGTAGTCACTTTCTCTCCACTGTACAATTTCATTTCCTGTAAAACACTGGTAAAAATAATCTCTGCTGGCCAAGTGCATAGGGATAGAACTTACCTATTACAGTGTGCGAGGAATGCCTCAAGATCTCTAAGATATTACAAATAAATCACTTAGAATTTTAGTATTCTTCTTCAGAATCTTCTAGCAATTCTCAATCTCCAGGACTTCCCTGGAGTTCTATAATAAGGTGATAACTGTTTTTTTGACATTTGTTTGCCTGGGAGTACATAAGCATCCACCCATATACACTCACTCTCAGAGTTGCCCAGTGATCACGATGATTGCTGCAACCTGTTAGTCTGTGAAGCCAATCTGCCATCTCTTTCCAGCTGCTTTTAAATCTGGTTGTTCTGTGGGAATATGCCATTTTCCTGCTGCTTATTCATGGGTATATTCTTAAAATGACATTTTCCTGTTTAAAGATTGATTGTGTTTATTAACTCTGAGGTCCATATCTCTCAAAATTTCCTTCTTTTTATTTTATTTTTTTCCACACACAGAAACTTAGCCCAGAGCAAAGCAAAAAGCAAAGTGCATCACCCGATTCTGCTTCTGTGCAAGAGGGTAGACCTGATTTTCTTCTAGTCCTCTGTGTTCAGAAAGCCCTCAGCCTGTGAGTGTAGAGATTTAATGTGCGAGTTCTTTTCTGTTTAGTGTCACATTATTCACAAAACCCTGGGCCCTTCCTGACTTCCTGAGCTCAGCAACTAAACACTCTTGATGCTCCACTTTCCAGTTATTTCTTGGTGGTAATTTTCTTTGTTAAAAGAATATTTTAAAAAGTAAATGTTTTTATCCCTGGAAAACGTTGTTTTTGGTGTATTTTCGTAATTGGTTTTTGAGGTGCAATGTTACCATAGTTCTGAGGTTGGCCTCAACCTCAGCTTATATGCTTCTGTTCCCTAAGTTCTAGGATAGCAGACACATGTTGCCACACATGAATGGTGTATAAAAACAAAGAAATCAAGAAAACACTTTTAAACACACTACGTACACACACACACACACACACACACACACACACACACACACACACACACCACAGAGAGAGAGAGAGAGACAGAGAGAGAGAGGACATGCATGTGTTGCTGATGTCTTAGCTTTCTATACATTCTCAGTACTGTTGACTGAACTGGTTGAGTTCATGTGGTCATTTGCACAGCCTTTTCTTATTGCCATTCAGAACAGCGCTGCTTTTCCTCCGCAAGGATCTCTGCCCCCTATTTTCCATCTCACTCCTGCTAAAGATAGTTTACATGACAACATTAAGTAAACTGCAGCTTTCTAAACATGCTCCATTCCAACATACTCACACAGTCCAACACCATTAAGATTCCTAACCACCATCAAGTCATTGATAAACCATTATCAACAAAGGGTCATAATTTACCCCACTCTATTTTGTCACAAGTGTAGAATGGCATGTATCCGTCCCTCTTCCCACAAACCCAGCCCGTACCAGTTCTTCACTAACTATATAGTTATGAATTTTCCATGGGTACATAAATCCTTTGTAGAATCATGCCCTTCATTTAGATGCATGTGCTTTGCACCTCTTTGTGTCTTTTCTTGGGTGGATGGCTCACTTTCTTTTTGTAGTAGATAATATTCTATTCCCTGGATGTGATATAGTCACATCTACTGTCTGTTTCAAAGTGCTGATAATTGTGAATAAAGCTGATGTCAAGTATCCACGTGTAGGTTTTTTATTTATTTATTTATTTATTTATTTATTTATTTATGGTTAGGGTTATTAGATGTGGATGTAAATTTTTAATTCCTTGGTACAAATGTCAAATAGTGTGAATGCTGAATTGTATCTTAAAGAGTGTTTGTTATGCTTAAAAGAAGCTGTTAATTTGTCTGCTAAACTTGATCTATGTTTTTCATTCCCACGCGCAATGGTAGACAGTTAATTTATTCTGCGTTTGGGAAGTTTTGGATGAATTTTTAGCCCTTTCAATAGGCAGGTAGTGGGATGCCGGTAAGTCTGCTCTTCCCCAGTCATATATGATGTAGAAGTTCCTTTTAGACACTTATTTGCCTACTCTAATCTTAATCAGCAAATATGCTGATTTTTCTTCTTGTTGGGGTTCATGGTCTCTTCGTATATTGTGACTAACAGAGCCTTTTACCATATTATTGCTCATTCACCCCCTACACACATACGTATAACAGTTTATGCTTCATTTTCTTAAAAGATGATTTTTATTTGGTTTTGGAGTACCTTTATAACATTTTTTTTTGTCTACCTTTTGAGGTTATAACTTAATTATAACATTTCAACCTTCTCTTTCTTCTCTCGAAACCTTCCCGTGTACCTATCCCTCTCTCCATCAGATGTATGGCTTTGAATTTCACTCATTGCTATCACATGCGTGCATATATAAATATATATATTTGTATATGCATATACCTATATTTCTAAATATAACCTGTTTAGTCCATGTAATGTTACTTGTATGTATGTTTTCAGAGCTAAACGTTTGGTGCTGGACAACTAATTACTGTGCCCTGCCTGGGTTGCGCCCTGCCTGGGGTGTGCCCTGCCTCGGCTACGCCCTGCCTCGGGTGCACCCTGCCTGGGGTGCACCCTGCCTGGTGTGTGCTCTGCCTGGGGTGTGCCCTGCTTGGGGTACGCCCTGCCTCGGGTGTGCCCTGCCTCGGGTGTCCCCTGCCTGGGGTGTGCCCTGCCTCAGGTGTGCCCTGCCTGGGGTGTGCCACTTCTTTCACTCCCAGCTTGCCTCAGTTCCTCATGCTTTGTTTGGGTAGAGGACTCATGGGCTTTTCTCCATCTAGTTTGGAATGCTCTTTTGCATATTACTTTTGCAGCTCACATTTGGGCCGCCGTGTTGTGGAGAAATTACGGGTGTGACTTCTGATATTACTAGGAGACACAGTCTCACAGAAAATTCCCTCATCTTCTGGCTCTTATAATCTTTCTACAACCTCTTCTGAAATATTCCCTGAACCTTAGTTGCAGAAGTGTATTGTATATTAGTCCATCGGGACTGAGATCTACAACTCTTTGATTAATTGTGGTTTTCTGTAATGGTCTCCATCTGTTAAAAAGAGAAGTTTCCTTGATGATGGGTCTCGACTATACGTATCTTTCAGAATAAGGACAAATGTGTATATACATTGTTCTTAGGGGTAATATTGGTTGCGTACATTAATGGTTGTAGATTCTCCTTCAATAATTATGATTTCATTATCAACTAGTGCCAAGCATCGTCTTCCTCTTGTTGAGCAAGTCTTAAGTCCAATAAGGAGCTGTTGGTTATGTCAAGGTAAGCACACCACTTTTGTGTTTTGGGGGCTATCATGCCACACTGGTCATCAATGTGGTTCCAAGGATTCAGCTGTGTAGGACTGTTGTTTGACTGCCTCCTATGGAAGCTTGCATAATGACTTCTGGTACTGTGAAAGTCCTCAGCGAGGTATAATTCTTGTCAATTCTAGCTCAGGGGCCTCTGTTTTTGAAGCACACGATAGCTTCAGCATTAGAGACTCACCTTCCACCTATGAGAGTTAACAAGGGGCAGCATCAGTACTATGCATGTTTTGAGTGTCTTTTGGACATTCCCGTTCAATAGCATTTCTCAGGTCTCATATGTGGCTTTTTCAGATGTCCCTGTGTCCTACCTACCTTCCTCCATTTGTGTTTCCTTCTCTCTTCTTTCACTAAAGAGAATGCTCTCCCAGTCTCTGTTTCCCCTATCAGATCATCAATGTTTTACTTTTTACACTCCACCCACTCCTGTGTTTATCTCACCCCTGCCCTAAAAATTTCCCCTTTTTCCCTTTTCCTGAGCAGACGACCTGTCCTCTGCTATTCCCCTCTCTAGTTCTTCCTAACCTCCTACTCTGTAAACTGCCCCGTTTCTTTTTCCTGGTTTCTTTAGTTATGGCACACTATGTATTAACATCTGAAAAAATTGGAGCTGTGAGCTCTCCATGATATAGAACAAGCAACATTTGATTTTATAGATCTGCATTATCTCACTGAATCTGATCATTTCTAGTTCTATCTACTTACCTGCAAAATTCATGATTTCATTTTTCTTTACAGTTGAATATTATTTCATAATTTATATGGCATATGGTTGTAGATTATTTAGGTTGTTTTTATTGTTTTGGCTATTGTGCATAGAGCAGCAATGGACATGGCTGAGTTAGTATTTGTGGAATTAGATGAGGAGACCTTTGGGCATATGCCAAAGCGTAGTATACCTGGATCTTATGGAATATTTATTCTTAGCTTTTTGAGAGTTCTTCACACTAATTTCCATACTAGCTACACCTGATTGAAAAACACCAATAATGAATGAGCATTCCCCTTTCCAAAAATTCCCTTGTCTCTGAACTTCCTCCAGCATTTGTTATTGGTTGTTCTGTTGCTCTTTGCCATTTGACAAGAATAAGATAATTCTCAAAGCTATTTTGATTTCCAGTCCCTTAATTGCTAGGGAAATCAAGCGTGCAACATTTTTTTTTCAAGGACTCTGCCTTTGGTACTGTATTCAAAATGTTCTATCCATGCCCAAAATCATCTGTGGTTTCTCATTTGATGTTTTCATTTTATCGATGATACATTTTTCAGTTAATTTTTGGAGAGTGCATATGTACACACATTAATCATCTGTATACTCCATACTATTAAATCTTTTAGCTCTATTTATTTTTCCAAAGTCAGACTGTTTGATAGCAATATAGTGAGTTTTAAAGTCAGCTAGTATAAGAATTCTAGATGTATTCTCCTTCTTTTGTATTATATTGGCTATTTTTGGTACCCATGTTTGCTTCCTTCCTTGTATCTTCTCTTTATATAACAACCCCTGATATTTTAAGAAGTCATATTATCTACAATAATGTAAGAGTTAACATTTGTTGAGTACTTCTTAAATTCTAGGCAAAATGCAATTAATATTCAAGTAAAATCCACTGTATAATTGCTATAATTATTTTTGTATTTCAGATAAGGAAGCTTATATTCAGTTAAAAAACTTTAGGAAATACCCTGTAGTTACTGAGGCAGTGAATAATGACACATAGTGGTATGCTTCAGAGAACCATAATGATGTCTCGTTACCCACAGATGAACCAACTTCTGATAATGAAGTTGCACAACTTAGCCAGGTAATGAAGAAAAAGAATATGGATGACCATTGGGTGGATACTTCATTCCTCCTTAGAATAAGGAACAAAATACTCATGAAAGGATATAGGTACAGAGTCAAAATTTAGAGCTAAGATGAAAGGATGGACCATCCAGAGACTACCCCATTCGGGAGTCCATCCCATCATCAGCCACCAAACCTAGATA
>NC_034604.1:18625417-18641650 GCF_900095145.1 Mus pahari | reverse complement strand
ATAGGAAACTTTCGGGATAGCATTTGAAATGTAAATAAAGATAATAATAATAATAATAATAAAAAGAAAAAAGAATATAAGTCAATTGGACCTTTACCAAGCATACCATACATACCTAAGACCATCCTAAGTATTAAATTTCTTTTTATTACTTTTAAAAATATTTATTCTATCAAAAGTCTCATACATGTATGCAATGTATTTTGGTTTTATCTATTTCCCAATATCTTACCTTACAAGTCACCACAGGACCAACAACAATATCTCCTTCTGAAATTCATGTCCTTATCCTCTCCTTCTCTGTCTCCTTCTCTTCCTTTCTTTTCTCCTCCCTCCTCCCCCTCCTCCTCCCCTTCCTCCTCCTCCTGCTCACCCCCCTTCTCTTTTCCTCCTTTCCCTCCTCATCGCCACCTGACTGAGTCCAAATAGTGGTTACCATCTTCACAGTGGTGTGGGGATAGGGCAATTGACTGCTAGCTTTATCTACAAAGAAAAGTGACTCTTGCCCAGCACCTACCCACTGACAAAATCACAGATAATAGTGAGGTCTGGGGTCCCCAGGCAGAAATCTTGCTTGCCTTGATCTTGTGCAAGTTTTGCATGGGCAGCTGTAGAGGTCGTGAGTTCTTGTTGTGTCTAGAGGACAGAATTTTACAGCTTTTCTTTCCATCTTCCAGCTCTTAAACTCTTCCTACCCATTCTTTCATGCTGATACATGAGACTTGGATGTGGTCAGGTTTATAGAGATGATTTATCTGTGCTTGAGTACTCACAAATGCACTTTGACTGGTTATGAGTCTTGGCATAAAAGACCCTATTGTTGAAGGACATGAAAAAGAGATCAGTGTCAAACTGATCAGGAAATCCCTTCCTGGCTAGCTACACTTTCAGTCCTAGAAAGTGTAATCTTTTGACAATGACCTTACCTAGTGCTAGACCCTGAACACTATAATACTAACTTGCCAGGCAAGTTGTGCTCCCTGCTGTGTAGTTGCATGATGGTTATATGGGTAACCAACTAGGTTCTCATTAGATTTGAGAATTTCTCCATAGGAGGTGCATCATGTCTGGTACTGACGGCATCAAAAGGTCATTACTAAGTCCACAGACTCTAGCATGGAACTTACTATGTTATTTTCAAGTGTAATAATCATGTCGAATTATCTCCTTCATATTTATGTTTATACTCATGTATTTGTCGTGTCCTACGAATTAAATTTGTAAAACAATCGTTACCAAGTATCTTCTTTTAATGAGCCTGTTTTGTAGAGAGACTTATAATAAAGAGTTAAGTTGAAATACAGTAGGATCTATTTAAAAACATTTATGTGTAGAAGTGTTTAGGATACATGCATGTCTCTATATCATACACGTGCCTGCTAACTATGGAGCTCAGAAGAGTGCAGCAGATCCCTTGGAACTGGAATTGCTCATGGTTATGAAGCAACATGGGTGCTGGGAATACAATCCCAGTCCTCTGAAAGAGCAGTAGATATTCTTACCCCCTGAGCAAACTCTCTAGCCCCATAGAATAAGACCTTTAGAAGAGTCCTAGACCAAAGTCTATATCATCTGTTAAATGAACACATTGTGAGGAAATCATGCTGTAAAATATTATTTAGCAACAAAGTAAGGGAGGAATGGTTTAGACATAAATCCAGGTATTTATATAATTTACAGGCTAAAAAATCTTCAGTGAAACTCTGTTAATAATTATCATTAATTTAGCAAAATAAAATCTTTCTTCGTTTTGCACTTAGGCTTAAAACAAGAATTCTTAGTATAAAGCCACATGTACTCTAAGTTACTACCAAAACTTGTCTGAAGCAAAACTCCTTTTTATTCAGGGTTTTGACTCATGAGACTGACCTCTTGAATCTCAAGATTTAAAAGATATTTTTAAAATTATTTTTCAAGTATTTTCATAATGATAAATTTTTGGCTATGGGACCACATACCTTTTATTCTTTCTTTGAATCATTAATATTTCTGTGAATATTGGGCAATGATATTTTGTCTTCCCTGGTTCCTGGCTTCAAAGTTATGAAAAGTAACTTTTCACACTTTCAACCCATGGCTATGTAAAATGTAAATACAGGACAGGGCCCTTATATCATTCAACCACAGCCGCTGAAGTATCTTGAGTGATGACCCAAAAGGACAGTTTGAATGATTATGTAAAGTGAGGATAGCAAAATGGCTTGGTGGGTAGAGGCACTTGGCTGCCAAATCTTATGACTTGAATTCCATCTTTGGATTCCACATGGCGAGAGGAAAGAACCGACTTCTAAAAGCTGTCCTTTGACCTCCAAAGGTTTGTGTGTAATCATTTTACAGTCTCTCCGAATCATGTATGTTTAAAAACGTCTTCAAGGAGCACTAAATTTACGTTACGTTGTAGGAAATTTTGGTCTTTGCTCCCTTGACAATTACATAAGCTGCTTACAAGTTTGTAACATGGGGAAAGGCACAGAAATGTGCTATCTTGGAAAAAAAAAATCTACTTAATGCCCCAAGACGCAAGTCACTTATGCTTTAAGGAAGGGCAACAGTGTGCCTCAGAGAGTGTTGACAGTGCCTGTGTAAGGCTGTCTGGGGAGCAAGAGCTCATGCTGAAGCTGTTTTCCAGTGTTCTCTGTGCTGGCAAGCCTGGACATCCTGGGAGCACAGTCTTTTGTTTGTGCTGAAAGGGTGATGAATACTCCGTGTAAATAATTGTAATTATCTTCTCATTGAAGAAACACAAACTTGGAATGCAGGACTGTTTTCAGGGGTAAATTGTCAATTTTGGAATGAATAGGAATTTTTTTTACTGTATTTCCAATGAATAGCTGATGAAAAGTTAATAAATTTCGTATAGAGTCATGCCTTTTTTGTATAGCATTTTTTTTCCTCGTAGATTCAAAACCTTCATTTCTCATTATGTGGCTTTTATTTTTGCCTGTCTTTCTTTTCCTGAAATATCATCCAGTTAAAATTCTGCCTACTCTGTTTTCTCTATTCCCAGTAGCTTAAACTCATGAAAAGAGCTAAGAAAAAATGTACTGCATATTCAAAATTATAGTTTGATTTATAAGTGTATGGTTTCACACAAAGTTAGTGAATACCTGTAGTGATCAATACATAAAAGTCAAATCTTGAACCTTGAAACTTTATAATAAATCATTTAGCTAGATGCTTTATTGTTTGTTTTGTAGTTATTCTGTGAACTGAAACCATGTATGTCTAATGGAGATATTTATGGGGAAAATGGCAATGTATGGTGTGTGATGTTCACTTTAAAATTGACTTTAAAATTAACTCTACTGAATAAATAGAGTCTGTATAAATAGAGTCTCAGGTGACTGAGAAAATTAGCTATTTGCTGGAGGCCTTATGAGTTATTGGGTTAGGAATTCTTGAAAGGTGAGTGCTGACATATTTATGTCTTTAAATATGTCATTCACTCATCTTAATTAATATAATATATCGGTATTATGACTTAGCTTTTGATAAATCTTTCTCTCATTATATAGTCAATATAGTTGTTTCTAAGTTGGCAAACATTCCCTCTGCTTTTGGATATAATATTTCACTATAATTTCTGTAAATAACAATAGTTTCTTTATGATTATAATGATTTGTTTGCCAGTTCCAACATTTGTCTGATAATAGCTCAACCGAGGAAGTGGGTGTGGTAACTATTTTCACCAACTGACTTCTCCACAGTCAATTCAATGATATACTGGCCGTAGTTAATTATACTCAGGGAATCAATTATATGTGAAAACACAGGACGGATTTGACCAGAGACTTATGTCATAGATGTCACTGATGTGCTTATTCAACTTTTTCATAGTTGCTTAGAGACTAAATGTTTCCAAGGACATCAAAGATATTTCATAGGACCTTAAAGTGTCATGTTAGATGAATTAGTTCCTTAAATTATTGTTTTCTTTTCATGCCTATATTTTAAAACTTTCCCATAAAATATTCAATGAATTCAGTAAATATGCCATTCATGCATCTTAATTGATATAATGTATTGGTACTATGAGTTAGCTTTTGATAGCTTTAGAGTTACTGGTTAGTATTTTTCTTATAAATCAATAGTTTTAGAAGTGTGAACATTACCAAAAATTAAATTAACTGAACTATTAAGTAATTTTTTAGAATTTGACTCTCATTAAAAGAGTCAAAACTTGCCAATGGTGTCTCTTTTATAGTGTAGTTATTTCTATGCCCTTGAAGGGTTTATTTTGGTATGTAAAGTAATGTCAAGCTACACGTCTGTTCATTTCCCCACATTCTACATTTGGTGATTACATAGCAGTAGCTTGAAACAACTATAGTGGACATGTTTGACACAGAAACCAGAGAACGCCATGATCAGGACTTAGTTTATTCTTGTATCCATTTGTATAGCATGGAATTTGAATTCTTATTTTAATGATTAAAATTTGTTCATAGGTGATTTTTTTTTTTTTGAGACAGAGTTTCTCTGTGTAGCCCTGGTTGTCCTGGAACTCACTTTGTAGACCAGGCTGGCCTCGAATTCAGAAATCCTCCTGCCTCTGCCTCCTGAGTGCTGGGGTTAAAGGTGTGCGCAACCACGCCTGGCTAAGTGATAAATTGTTTAACATGCAGTATCAAACACCACATTAATACACACAAGTATTGAGAAAATAGTGGGTGAATGATGAAATTTTACATGTCATCTCATACACCAATCAAAGCCATAGGCCATCTAAGTATAGAAGTCTATGAAAGCATCCTGTGACAATTAGACTCTTACATGGAATTTATCATGAAAATATGTGCAATAATTATTATTTTCATATAAAGTGATAAGCCATACATTTTATGTGAATAAAGTTTATAACCTTATGTAACTGTGTGCCTATTATATCAGATATTTGCCTAATGTTTACTAGCCCACACCATATCTGCTTCTATTATATTATACTTTGAGCCACTTAGCAACACTACTCAATATTAATGTTTATGTAGATGGCTTGATTATAAACTATTTGTGTCATCCCCTTCCATAACGCAGGGGGTCAAACATATGGCCTTATGTGTGCAAGGCATGTTCTTTGCCTCTGTTCTACCTAAGGTCTCTTCCCCTTCTCTTAGTTTCCTCATACACATCCTTGTAGCCCAAATCCCAAATTATTAGATACTACATTTTAACAGTGTTATTGAAAAAGAGTTCAGATGCCATATCATTTGCCATTTTAAGTGTAAAATTTGATGTTTTCAATAAGTTCAGAGTTGTCCAACAAGTTCAGGTTGTACAATATTCTCTATCACCTAAATTTAGAATAATTTTATTCTACCTAAAAGACCTTAAACATTATTAGTAGTACATCTTTATTCTCCCTTTTCAAAGCTAGAATTGGTCAAATTTATGTTTGCAATAATTTCTATATGTCAGTTCCTTCACATGAATTGAACCATACATGCATGTTGTTTTGTATTTTGTTTCTCCAGTTCAGTGTCTTATATTCATTAATGGCTTATTATATCCAAAACTTCATCCTTTGTGTGTCAGAACAGTGATCACTTGTATAGTTATGCCATATTCATGCATTCCTCATTCCAGAGAAATTTAGGTTTATATATTTGGATATTAAAATGTGCTACTATTATGAGGCAAAGAACCTACAACTATGCCTTTGAGTTCATTTTCTGTTGGCCATCTGTTGTTGGGCATGCAGATCATCCATAAGATTTTTTTTTTCCCTAGGGAGACTCCCTAGGAGAAAACTCAATTTTATTTTTCAAGTTGTTATCAATTAGAGATAGCTTTGAGTTAGTGATCGGGGCATGTATCCAGTTTTCCTTTCAGTTTTAGGACCCCACCCAGTGCAGACCCACACAGGCTCTGTGCATGCTGCTACAGTCTCTGAGTTCATATATCTGTGTGATGTTGTACTTAGCAAGTCTTCTTTCCTCGGTGTCCTCCCTCCTCTCTGGCCCTTTCACTCTTCCTGCCTCCTCTTCCTCAGGGTTTCCTGAGCCCCATGTAGAGAGAGAGAGAATGGAGACATTCCATTTAGGGCTATTCTAGGGTCTCTCACTCTCTGCATATTGTTTGAGTGAGGGTCTTAGTATTGTTCCCATCTGCTGCAGGAGAAAGCTTCTCTAATTATGGCTGAGCGAGACATTGATTTATAAGTATAGCAGAATATCACTAGGAGTCATTTTATTGCTAAGTTCTTTTAGCAAAACAGTAACATTTGGTTTTACCCTAGGATGATGGATATCTAGTTTCATGTTCTTGATTACCAAGCAACATTGAGTACGGGTTCATGGAGTGGGCCTTAAGTCAACTCAGATATTGAAAGGTTATTCCCACAAGCTTTGTGCCACTATCACCCTAGCATATCCTGTAGGCAGGAGCACACGACTGTAGATTGAAAGGGTTGTATTTAGGTTTTTAATTTTGTAGGATACAGAGTATCTTCAGGTACTAAGAACACTAGCCCATAGTGGTGAAAGCTCTAGTAGGCACCAAATTGGCATTTTTATGTTTAGTGAGTTGTGTAGACATTGTCTCAGGAATAAAGCCTTGCTGTCAGTTTGTAAAGAGCAACCTATGGCTTTGATGACAGCCTAGTTGTTGGGGGATTCCCACTGAACCTCTTTACCCAACTATTCGATTATATATAACCCATTTTGATATTAGAAGATTCATTTGGTGATAGCACAATGATATGTGAGAACTTTTTTTATCTTTAATTTAATAGTCCAGTCCTTATCCCCCTCCCATTCTGCCTTCTGACAGTTCCTTATCCCATTCCTCCCCCGACCCCCTGTTTCCAAGAAAATGTCCCTCACCATCTCAACAGGCCTCCCCATTCCCTGGGGCCTCAAGTCTCTCAAAGGTTAGATGCTTCTTCTTTTACTGAGGGCAGGGGCAGTCATACTGTGTAGGTGTTGGCCTTATATCAGCTGGTGTATGCTGCCTGGTTGGTGGCTCAGTGTCTGAGATATCTTGGGGGTCCAGGTTACTTGCGACTGTTGGTCTTCCTATAGGGTCGTCCTTCTCCTCCTCAACTTCTTCCACCCATTCCCTGATTCAGTCTCAGGGTTCCCTGACTTCAGTCCAATGGTTGAGTGTAAGTATCTGCTTCTGTCTCAGTCAGCGGATTGTTGGGCCTCAGGAAGGGCAGACGTGCTAGGCTCTTGTCAATAAGTACATCATAGCATCAGGACTAGTGTCAGACCTTGGAGCCTCCCCTTGAGCTGGATCCCAATTTGGGCTAGTAACTGGAGTTCCTTTCCCTCAGGCTCTTCTCCATTTTTTGTTCCTGCAGTTCTTTCAGACAGGAACAATTCTGTGTCAGAGCTTTTGACTGTGGGATGGCAACCCCAACCCTCCACTTGATACTCTCTCTGTCTTTGTACTGGAGGTGGATTCTACAAGTTCCTTCTCCCCACTGTTGATCATGTTCTCCTCTCTTCTCCCATCCAGTTCTTTCTTATTTCTTATTTTTCTTATTTTTCCATTTCTCTGTCTCTGTCTCTGTCTCTGTCTCCCTCCCTCCCTCCCTCCCTGTCTGCTTCTCTCTCTCTTAATCCTAGAGGCCATTTGTATATGTATTATGGCTTCTAGTTTCAGAATTCCTGAGTGTGAAAATAAGTGACTTACTGCATCTCTATCTTGTTTCTTGTGCCTTTTGAGGACTCTTACTTCTGCTGTGTTTGTTGTTGTTGTATTCCAAAGTGCTTAATTTTGTCTTATCTTATTGTTGTATATGTTATATTATTATATTATATCACACATATTATTATTCTTTAGAAGCCTGTTTGTATTCTAAGGACAGACCAAAGGGAGTAGATACAGAGGGTGGGGAGGTAGGGAGGAACTGGGATGCTCAGAGAAACAAACTGTGGTCATGAAATATTGTATGAAAGCAATCTATTTATTTGGAATAAATGAAAAACAAAGCAAAAGCCATGGTGATTAACAAAGAGATGTAGAGGAGAATAAGATGGTCAAAGAGGAGAAATGCACAATCTAAGTATGTAAATGTGGAAAGAGATTTCTATACTAAAAAACCTTAGCAATGAGTATGTATGCAGAAGAAGAAAGTGCACATAACTAAGCTCAAAAACTTGAGATTCAAATGTTCAAAACCTTAGATTATTTAGGGAGTGCAGCTGTTCATCAATTATTAGTTGGGGATAACTATCTCTTCACACATTGAAAGCAAATGTATGATATTAATATTCTCTACAATACTTCGACTCGGCATCATTTTTGGAATAAATTTATAATACACTGATGTACTAATTATTTTATGTTGCTGTAATAAAATAAAATAATACAAGAAGAAAGAAAAAAGAAAGAAAGAAAGAAAGAAAGAAAGAAAGAAAGAAAGAAAGAAAGAAAGAAAGAAAGAAAGGAAAGGAAAGGAGGAAGGAAGAAAGAAAGAAAAGGATGAAAGAAAAAGAGAGAAAGAAAGCCATGCACAGGGAAAGATGCTGCCTTTGATATTTGTGAAAATATTGTGTAGTCCTGGTTCATCATCACCCTTGAATATAGATCCATGTCGACAAGCTAATAATCTGGCAAATCTGTTTAATAAATGTTGAGGTCCTGCTGAATTATAGGCAGAGTCCCTGTGTAATTTAGCATTTCAGTCAGCATGCATAAGGACTCTAATGTCTCTAAATTCTTATTATAGATTTTCATTCTGGCAATACCAGTGCACAGGAAGTGTTGACTCAGTGTTCTTCAGATGTACACTTCCCTATCTCTAACACTGACCACTTTCTTATATTTATTTATTTGGTATTTAATCAGCATTTTAAGAACAATTCTTGCCATAGTCATTTCAGCTTTGATTTTTTTTAAACTAATTACTTGAGGATTTCATACCATATATTTAAATCATATTCACTTAACCACACCTGGCTCTTCTCAGAAACATACTCTCATTCTTTCCCACATGCTTTTTGCCTTCATGTTTGTTATTATAGTTGTCGTAAAGCCCATCCAGTCTATATTATGCTGTTCATGAACTCTTCAGTGTATAGTCACCCACTGTAACAAGCTCAACCTACCAGGGAAATGTATCCTTAAAGAAAACTTACTTCACCTCTTACAACAGCTCTGTTGCCAGTAACCCCTTGGCTAGGGGTAAAACTTGATGCCTGGCTCCCCTTTCCATATGAGACTTTCCCTGTCTCTGCCTTCCATCTCACCATGGAAGCACTAACATTATAGAAGTATACCACTATGCCTGGTTTTACTTGGTTTGGGGATTAAAATTCAGGTCCTCAAATTTCTATATCTAGTACTTTACTCCATGAGTGATCTTCTCAGTCTTTATTGAATAGGTTATAATGTCATCATAGAGATCCTTACGAAGAGAGACAGGCAAAAGAAAGCATCCAGAGGACAGAGTGTTCTGAGTGCACCAAGCCTGGAATGTTGGCAGACAACCAGCAGCAGGGGATTGTTTAGAGATTCCAGATGAAATGCAGCGTTGTTGACACCATGACTTTAGACTTCTGACCTCCAAGACTATGGAAGAATAAACTTCTGGTTTGTTAAACAAAAATGGCTATGGAGAGTAAAGGAAATTTCTGTCCCAGTAATCACTTAGTCGTTTCTTTAATGTCTATTTCCTGCACTTGACAGTGAGTAGCAACAAATCCTCAATTATCTGTCTATCTCTATATCTATGTATGTATGTATGTATGTATGTATGTATGTATGTATGTATGTATCTATCTATCTATCTATCTATCTATCTATCTATCTATCTATCTATCTATCTTGATAATTCTGTTAACTAATACAGGGCTTGTCAATATTTAGGTTTTCCAGATACTTGATAAAATTGATATTTCAAAGTTTTACAGTTAGCCATGTAACTAGGTAAGAGCTAAATAAATCTGAGAAAGAAATTACATTACCTGCATTTTTTGTGTTTTTCTTTTTTATTTATTATTATTTTCTTTATTTACATTTCAAATGCTATCCTGAAAGTACCCTATACCCCCCACCTGCCCCTGCTCCCCTACCCACCCACTCCCACTACTTGGCCCTGGCCTTCCCCTGTGCTGGGTCATAGAAAGTTTACAAGACCAAGGGGCCTCTCTTCCCAATGATGGCCGATTAGGCCATCTTCTGCTACATATGCAGCTAGAGACACGAGCTCAGGGGGTACTGGTTAGTTCATATTGTTGTTGCACCTACAGGGTTGCAGCCCCCTTCAGNTCCTTGGGTACTTTCTCTAGCTCCTCCATTGGGGGCCCTGTGTTCCATCCAATAGCTGGCTGTGAGCATCCACTTCTGTGTTTGCCAGGCACTGGCATAGCCTCACAAGAGGCTGCTATATCAGGGTCCCTTTAGCAGAATCTTGCAGGCATGTNCATTAGTATCTGGGTTTGGTGGCTGATGATGGGATGGATTCCCGGATGGGGTAGTCTCTGGATAGTCCATCCTTTCATCTTAGCTCTAAATTTTGTCTCTGTACCTATATCCTTTCATGGGTATTTTGTTCCTTATTCTAAGGAGGAATGAAGTATCCACACGATGGTCATCCTTCTTATTTCCTGCATTTTTAATGATTATGTAAAGTATACATTTGGTTGTTCAGGAAAGAGACCGGAGTAGACACTGCACAAATTTTATGATGTGTAGGAAAGCAGATAAAGTTTCAGGGATGATTTTACTAATGAACTGCATCAGAGTATGAAAATGGATATTTTCTGAGGATGAGGAGTACAGGCCAGTGTATTTAACAGACAACAGGTCTGTGATCAGTTATGCCTCCCAAACAGTGGCTTTAAGCTGTGTGTTAACAGGCGGGTCACTGTTGAGTTTCATGTAGCCCTTGCTTTGCATTAGTCTCGTGACACGTGGCAGAGTGGTATTCTTAGAAGCCCATTATAGAAGGGGTGCCCCAAGATTTTGTAGAAGGGTGCAATATATGAGAAAAAATATTAAAAGAGAGAAAAACTAAAGAATATGAATTTGGGTGGTTAGGGAAAATGGAGAATCTGGGGGAAGTTCAGGGAGGGGAAAGAATATTATTAAGATATATCATAAAAACATAAAAAATAGAAAAGAACCATGAGAAAGGTCTGAAGCCAAAATAGAAGCTGTCTGTCAGCATCACAGGAAATGTGTGGGGATGCGCTTTGAACTGAGCAGTGGTGAGAGACCAGGCAACTGATACTACTGTGCAATCTCATACATGAAGCACAATCTCATACATGAAGCGCGATCTCATACATGAAGTGCGATCTCATACATGAAGCGCTGGGTGCCTGCTGCTCCAGACTCTGCTACACACAAAGACTCTATGCAAGTAAATGATAAATGAAAAAAAAGTAGATGTGGACTTACTATTTTCATCTTGTAGTAGCTTAGTCTCTTAGGGTTGCCATTGGTGACTCACGGGCACTTAGAACTTTGACTTGGAGTCTTGGAGTCATCACCCTCTTATGGTATTATTTATAATCTTTAAAACTTTTCTGATATTAAAATTTCATAATTTCTCCTTCCCTCTCCTTCCCCCAAACCCTCCCATTTGTGGTCTTTGTTTTCATTATCTCTATCTCTATCTCTAATCTATATTTATATAATTTTATAGTGTGTGTGCGTGTATGTGTGCATCTCCTCCCTAGACTATGTTATGTTACTTGATTTTTTTTCCAGAATTACCTTTGGTTATTGGATAATCAAGTGGCATACTTTACCTGGGGAAAACTATTGTATGTTGTTTTCAAGCAACAATGGCAAGGACATATTACACCACTTAAAAATTTTCAGGGTCCACTAAGAGCACTATGTGCATGTGTTCATGCGTATATTTTTGTGTGTGAGTGCATGTGTGCATGTGAATGAGGGTGTGGATGGGTCACCACCTCTGATTAACTTTTTTGTGGAATATTAATTTTTCTAGTGTCTCAAGTCTACCACTTAATATGACTTAGCACCCACTTCAACTCTTTCCTTTTGGCTGGATTTCCCTCTGCCAAGACTTAAAAATCTCACTGTATATCAAGTTATATTTCTTCCAAGAAGCTACCTGAAGAGTAGATAACATGGCGATCCTTTGTGCTCCCACAGGCCCTTCATTATATTGTAATGTGATCATTAAGATGACACCCGCTGCCAGCGTTCATTGAGGGTTTACAGCTGGACAGAGACTGGATCACCCGCTTACATACCCTATTTTCCTTAGTGCTTACAATATTCTTGCGAAACAGCTTGTATTGTCTCCCGTTTGCAGCTGTGAAAACTTGAACTTAGAGATGCAGAAGTAATTTGCTCAAAAAATAATGCAGTTTTTAGTTGGGAGATCCACTGTTCCCGCCAGGTATTTTTAGAGCAGTTCCTCTCTTCCTTCCTAACTCTGTGACCCTGTAAGACAGTTCCTCGTGGTGTCGTAACCACAGACTAAGCAGGATCTAGAATGAAATAACTGTAGTAAAACATATCACTAACATGCTAACATGCAATTTGTAATTTAAAAGTTATACTGGTGGCTAGGAATCATTGTTAGACCCTCCCCCTCCAGAAAGGGAACTGATGAACAAATGATTTACTTAATATTAATGATGTTTTTGCTAGCATTTTATAATTCAGTATTTGTAATATAGAGTTATGTGATTGCTAGGTACGGTGGTGTCTGCAGTGGGCAAGAGAGATGGAGACTAACCTGGGCTATATAGAAAAACTATTGTTTACAAAGAAGAAAAAAAAAGCATGAACTTCATTCAAGCACTTTTTACATTTTTCTTGGAGCTGTTTTGGTTCATTTTGCTAAAATATTTTGGTTAACTTCATCTGTTAAGTGAAAATAATTTCATTAATGTCATGTGTTTCTGTTTGTTTCTTTTGTTCTTTTTTTTTTTGTTGTGGATGTGTTGTTTCATCTCCAGGATGGCGTAGGAGTTGATGAGAAGCTGTCTTTACGGCGAGTGGCTGTGGTTGAAGATTTCTTTGACATCATCTATTCCATGCATGTGGAGACAGGGCCGAATGGCGAGCAAATCCGGAAACATGCTGGGCAGAAGAGAACTTACAAAGCAGTAAGTGAGAGAGAGAGAGAGAGAGAGAGAGAGAGAGAGAGAAAGAGGGGAAAGGAGAGGAGAGAGAGAGAGAGAGAATGCATTCTGAGTCCTGTTACTTTGCATGTTAACATGAGTGCAGAGTTAGCAGTACCTTACGTTTAGTACAGCCTTGATCACATCAGGGCAGAGCAAGCACTTATGCCATAATTTATTATTGGCTGTTTTAGTCATAGGCTTATTTAGTCATAGACTCTATGGCATTAAGTTTAAACAGTTTAAACCTGACTGTAGTATTCTTACATTTTATATATATAAAACATATATGAAACATATATATATGAAACATATATGAAACATAATATTCCCAGTTAAATACTTGTAAAGAGGAAGGCATATGCAAAATGTTCAATGTGTCATAATATATAAATTTTGTACTGGGAGATAAGAACATTTTTACAATCATTCAAATTTCTTTTATCTCAAGTCATACTAATGGATTTTATTCCATCTTATAGCAACATTGATAAGAAAAACATACATTATTTTATGTTATTTTATGTCTTAATTTACATGAACAAAATATTAAAATATGTTTTTTCATAGTACCATTCCCTTGAGCATTTAAAAACTGAAGTATGTGATTTTTTTGTATATTATGTGAAAAGTATATTTAATTAAATATTTGCTAGTGGGCTATATATTGTCAAAATTGAGTTATATTTTAGTTTTGAAGTTATTAATTAAACCTAGTTTGATATATACAGTTTAATCTACATTTTATTTCATTGAAATTTTACAAAACCATATTACTATAGATATTTTACCCATTTTAGCAAAATTGACGAGTAATTACCTTTTGCCAATACAAGCAAAATGTACATTGTAAGAGCTGTCTCAGCAGTGGGGATAACGTTCTTTTTATGAATTCTTATGAACCTCGCCTTTGGCTACCGTTATATGAACTGTTTTCAGCTACCTTGATACACAATATCAGTCTGGATCCATTTTTTTTTCAGATACAGAAAAATGTGTGAAATGCTCAAAGTTTCCAATACAGGTACATATGTTTGAAAATTAGCTCTGAGCATAAGAAATAGCTTCTTTTCATAACTATTTTTTGCTATGTTGCCAGGGTCATATTAAGTCTTTGTAGCTGCATAATAACCCTTAATACAATGTTATTTATCCCTCTTTCTATGCGGTTTTGTTTCTTGGCTGTTTCTAAATTGCATGGTTTGTGAGCAGGTCCCAGTGTAAGTTTCCTTACATAATTCTGCCACAAAAACTTCCTTTTGACCTATGCACCCCAGGAGACATTCGTACCATGACTAACGAAAGTGACCAAGTGTCTTGAGAGATTTTATGTAGACTAATATCACTGAAAATACTTATTCCTCTGTCTGCTAAACCAGGGTTGTTCCTCTGGGTAGTAGTACAAAAATTATATATTGATCTACTAATATCACTAACTGTGGACTCTTGGGGGTAATGCATTTTCATGAACTACCTATGTGAACTTAACAGGATTTTATGTAGCAGGAATATACAAATGCAATTGCATTAAATGAAACTAATAACCCAAAATAAAATAAAAAATGAGGGTAAAGTCCCTTCATTGTTGGTAGTGACAGCCTTAGGTACCAAAAGCAATTTAGCTTTTAAAATGAATTCATCAAGAGACCTCAAACTCAAGTGGAAGCATGATCCAAGCTTTTGCCTCATGTTAAGTGACTGGGAATAATCTAATTTATGGCTATTACTCATACTAAACATTTACAGTGAATTGGTAACTGTGTTTCAAACAAGCACAATTTAGTATCAATATTTCATGAAACATTTTCTGCATTGTGGGGTTGGGGAAAAAGTCTTGAAACCCCAAAGAGCACTGAAATACCTGATTCCTCTCAAGAATGCCTCATTAGATAATCCTCTGATTCTTCAGGTTTAATTTTTATTTCCATATTAAAGCTTTATTTTCATGTCCTAATATCAGGAAAGTTCTGAACTTAAGCTCTTCTTAGTGATCCCTCTCAAATGAATTTTCATTAAGAAAATTTCCATTTTCTATAGCTGTAATTCAATACAGGAAAAAAATTCTACAGAGCCAGTGAAACTGTGCAATTGACTATACAATGAGTAGACTGTAATGATAAAATTAATATAAATGTGAAATTAGTGGAGCATAGAGCTGAAGTGCAATTGGACCAGAATGACAGTTTTGTGAGAGTCAGAGACTGCTGGGCCAGAACTTAGTTCTCAGCAAAACCACTGGCTGCATGAGCTTGAAACCTGTTGCAATGATAAGGGATCCAATTAGGCTTCAGTCTTTTCTTACTTCTAACATATTAGTGCATAGAGCATGCATAGTTATGCTTATTGACTCTTTTCTCCCCTTTCTACATGGCCAAGAAACCATCCTTGTACAACTAATCATGAAAGCATACTATGTTTTAACAATATTATCAATAGGTTTAGTGGTCATTTTATTTACTTTGCCTTTTTGCAAATATTCCTTCTATGTTTCCACTCTGTAGGAAATGGTGGTCTTTTAATATTGGATTAACTGTTGAATGCTATTTGGTTTTCTATCTGCAGCAAATCATTCCTTGAAATATCTAGGCACTATACCAATTGCAGTTTATTTCAATCTAATTTGGCTAAAGAAAATTTGGAAGGCGTATAGTCTAACTCACGAGTTCTGAAATCCACAAAAATGACACATTTTTGGAATACCTAAGGTCTTTATAATTATTTAAGCAGTTATTCATTTTTTTATGGGATGTTCTTATATTTAAATAAGCTTATATATTAATAGTTACTATGGCAATGGATGTGTATCCTGTAATGCATTTGACTATAGTCAACTTATAATTATCTACATTAACACAATGGACCATTTGAGTAGCACTTATGCTTGAGCTTAAAATACAAGTTTTTATGGATTTTTGAATGCAGAAATACATTTTAGTGATATGGAGTGGTACTTCAAAATTAATGAAACAGACATATTTTACATATATAACTTAGAATACTCTCCTGCTCTCCAGTCCTTAATTTTTCGTCACACATCACTGTCCCCAGGTACCTTTTGTCAACCCAGCCACTCTCACTTCATCATAAGCTACCAGATAGTGGTATGTACTAATTAGTAGTATCACACACACACACACACACACACACACACACACACACACACACACACACATATAT
>NC_034604.1:18606303-18625351 GCF_900095145.1 Mus pahari | reverse complement strand
ACACACACACACACACACACATACACACCAGTAATGACATTTATTTATTTCATGCTGGAGAGATTACGTTACAGTAAAAGGGAAAAGAAATGCTGGAATCCAGACAGACATAGTTCTGAAACTCACGATTAGTATTTATTTGCCATCTGTGTTGCTGTAGGCAATTAATTACATTTTTCCTGCTTTTGAGAAGAGGTAGTGATGTGTATAGTGTGGTAATGGCAGCATATGTATAAATAGCTTGTCACATGATGACTTTGTGCTGAGTGTTATTCTTTTTCTTCTACCCAATCAGTTCTTGGGACCCTACTAGAAGGGTGTGTCCAAGACAGGTGGCCTTACTCAACTCTGCAAACACAAGGGGATTATGGGACTTTCAATTCCCTGATTTGCTGGTTCTGAAGTTTGTCTTAAGATAGCAAATCTTAGTACTTCAAAAATTAGTTTTTGATTATTAATTTTTCCTAGGAACTTAATTTAATCTTCTGAAAAATATTAAAACTGGCTTTTTACTTTTGATATATTTTCTTAATATATCTTAGTTATACCTGACAGTAAAATTCATTATATTTTTATGAATTCACATAATATATTTCAATAATATTTTCTCACCCATCATCCTCTCTTGTCCCCTACTTCTTTCCCATGATTCCCACTTTTACTTTCCTATCCTTTTCTTTGATGACCAAATGAGTTTCATTAGGCTTGTTAAGAAGAGCTTGCAAGGGAGTTTGTTCACAGCAGCACATATACCTCAACAGCAGCTACACTTCTTGAAAAATAAAGTTTTTCCCTCCCTCATTAGTCATAAAACCTTCTCTTTAAAGACTTGCTATCAATGGGAATTAAAGATCTCATTTTAGAGAACCTACCTAGAGGTGACCCCATAGATTCCCAGGAGCCTACCCTGTCCCAGGTCTCTCGCTAGTCCCAGAGATGCCCCCACCTTTCCCTTTTGAATCCCTTTCCTGTCCAGCCTTCCCACACCCGATTTCCATCCTGGTTCCCCTCCTTACCTCATCACTTACCCAATTCCCTTTCTCCATCCACCTCTGATATCTACTTTATATCCTCTTTAAGCATCCTCCCTTGGGCTCTTCTTATTTAGTTTCTTTGGGCTTGTGGATTGAAGAAGTCTGATCATCCTGTACTCTTTGGCTACTATCCACTTGTAAGTGAGCACATAATGTGTGTCTTTCTGGGTCTGGGATGGTATATATCACTTTTTTTTTTTTAAATCCATTCTTTAGTTGAAGGACATCTAGGTTATTTCCAGTTTCTGGCTATTTAGAATAAAGCTACTATGAACATAGTTGAGCAAGTATCCTTGTGGTAGACTGGGGAATCTTTTGGGTATATGCCCAGGAGTTGTATTGCTGAGTCTTAGAGTAGAACTATTTCCAAATTGATTTCTAAAGTGGCTAATTAGTTTGCTATGCCACTGGCAATGGAGTAGTGTTCCACGTGTACCACATCCTTGCCAACATCTGCTGTCACCTGAGTTTTTGATCTTAGCCGTTCTGAATGGTATAAGATGGAATTGCAGAGTCATTTTGATTTGTATTTTTCTGATGATTAAGGAAGCTGAACATTTCTTTAAGTGCTTCTCAGCCATTAACAATTACTCTGATGAGAATTCTCTGTTTAGCTCTGTACCCCATTTTTAATTGGGCTGTTTGGTTTGTTGATATCTAGTTTCTTGAGTTCTTTCTAATCTTTCATTAGTCTTCTGTCAGTTGTAGGGCTGGTGAAGATCTTTTCCCGTTCTATACTTTGACATTTTGTCCTATTGATGGTATCCTTTGCCTTACAGAAGCTTTTTAGCCCTATTTATCAATTGTTGATCTTTTTTGCCTGAGCCATTGGTGTTCTGTTCAGAAATATGTCTCCTGTGCCAATGCATTCAAGACAATACCTCACTTTCTCTTTTATTAGATTTAGTGTGCCCACGTTTATGTTTAGGTCTTTGATCCACTGAGACTTGAGTTTTGTGCATGTTGGTGAGTATGGATAACCCTCTGAGAAATAGCGTATTCATGTAGGACTTCATTCCTTTCTTGACAATTGATAGAGGAAACATTTATTGTATGGTATCCAGAACACACAGCGTTCAAGCTTTTATTCATCAGTTTCTTTCCTATTCTTTTGATAAATATCTGTTGATTCTATGGCTCTGCCTTTAAAAAGGATATTTTAACCTGTATTTAATTCTACTAGTTTATTTTAAAACTCTCAGAGTTCTTGTAAAATCATGATGAATGGCAAGCTTATAGCCTTCTTGGTATGGAAAAACTAAACAAAGCTAAAACATAATAAGTCCTAATAATGTATTCAAAATCATTTTGGCTTAAGAAACTGCTGACTCCTGAGTAAAATAGGGAAGGCTTTATCCCACTTATTATTCAAATGGTTTATAAAGTAATAGTAGTATATGAGATCATTGCAATCCTTGGGAACAAAAATGGAAATATTCACTAAAAGCCAGTAGGTGCACACAAGCCATGGCAGAGCACATGGAATGCTTTTGGCTTTCATAAAAGCAGATTGACAAGCATCACTCAGAGGTAGATGAGCTTTGCTGTATTGTTATCTAGATTTCTATAGGGACAACAATGACGATGATGATGACGACAACGATGATGATAAAATGGGTATATGCTGTGCTTTCACAGTTGTGTGATTTTTAAATATTTATCAAAGAAAAAAGACCTAAACTAAACATTCCTATGTCCACAAACTCCATTCCCCCCTTTTTTCTAACAGATTTTTTTTTTGGACTATACTGGATTATGGGTATGCATCTCCCTAAGTTTCTTTAGGTTTCAGAGCAACAGATGTCAGGGCACTTCAGTGGCAGCTTTCTTTCTTTTCTTTCTTTCTTTCTTTCTTTCTTTCTTTCTTTCTTTCTTTCTTTCTTTCTTTCTTTTTTTTTTTTTTTTTTTTTTTTTTCCGAGGCAGGATTTTTCTGTATAGCCACAGCTGTCCTGTAACTCATTCTGTAGACCAGGCTGGCCTCAAACTCAGAAATCTGCCTGCCTCTGCCTTCCAAGTGCTGGAATTAAAGGCATGAGCCACCACTGCCTGGCTAGAAGCTTTATTTGATGTTAAAATCATGACCACCCTATAGATTCCATTGCTTTTTCATTTATTATTCTTTACATCTCTGCTGTAAGCACGTAAGATGTTGTGAGTTTAAGTGTTGGACTTTTTCTGTTCCTATACTCTAAAGCATCCAGTGAGGTTATTTCCATATTGCACGGATAAAATAAGACATGATCTATATATACACTTATGGGATTAGTACCAGGAAAGCTTTGTTCTTGTATTAGCTTCTTTTCCTGTTGCTCCGATAAGTTTGCAAAAGAACAGCTCAAAGGAGAAGTAATTTAATTCAGCATACAGGTCAAGGGTAGAGTCCATCATAGCATGGGACTTAAAGCATCGGGACCTGAAGGAACTGCTCATATCCCATGCAGTGCAGAAGCAGGTATCTGTCAGTGCTGTGCTTAACTCACTTTATATCTTCTATACAGTCCAGAATCCCAGTCTAGGACATTGTCCCACCCATAGATGGCAAGTTATTCATTCCCAGAATCCCCTGTCCCAGGAGATTCTAGAAACCCTCAAGTTGTCAACTGAAGTTAACCATTAGGCATCCCAAGCACATTTTCCTTTCTTATCACAGTACCCCAAGTTTAGTATTTAGAGCTTAATGCATTTGAGTTGAAACATTGACCCCCATGCTTATATAAAAATCCGATGTTCTAGTGAGAGTAAATTAGGCCACTAGACATGTTTCTGTTAAGAACAGGCTTAGCAAAGAAATGTGAGACAAGGCTTGGATGAAGCTGCTGATCACACTGTGAGTGCATGCCCTCTTGAGATTTTGTAAGGTGGCCTTTGATTCATGTGGAGAACTTTATCTCTATGAGGAAATTAGAAAGGCTTGATGTTCTCTTTCAAACATCTCTATTTCCTAAAAATAGGGGAGTTTCATTCTTTGAAGAAACCTTTTAAAGGGGCTTGAGCACATTGTTTTCAGATAAAATCATTAGATTAAAAAACAGGGAAATAAAGCAAGTGTCCTTGTGAATGGTGGAGCATCTTTGGGGTATATGCCCAGGAGTAGTATAGCTTGGTTTTGAGTTGAATTCTTCCCAATCTTCTGAGAAGTTGCCAAATTGATTTCCAGAGTGGCTGTACAGCTTGCACTTCCACCAGCAGTGGAGGAGTGTTCCTTTTTCTCCACAACCTAGTCAACATGTACTGTCATTTGTGTTTTTGCCCTTAGCCATTCTGATGACTGTAAAGTGGAATCTCAGACTTATTTTGATTTGCAGTTCCCTGATCACTAAGCTCATTGAGCCTTTTTAGGTGCTTCTTGGCAATTTGAGATTCCTGTTGCGAATTTTCTGTTTAGCTCTCTACCCCATTTTTAATTGGGTTATTTGGATTGCTGGTGTCTAGCTTCTTGAATTCTTTATATATTTTGGATATGATCCCTTTGTCAGATGTAGGGTTAGTGAAGATCTTTTCCTAATCTGTAGGCTGTGGTTTTGTCCTGTTGAAAATGTCCTTTGATTTACAGAAGCTTTCCGGTTTCATGAGGTCCCATTTATCAATTCTTGGCCTTTGTGCCTGAACCGTCGATGCTCTGTGCAAGAAGGTGTCCACTGTACTGATGAGTTGAAGATTATTCACCATTTTCTACTCTTTCATTCTGTTTGGCTTTATGTGGATGTCTTTGACCCATCTGGATTTGAGTTTGTACAGGGTGATAAACCTGAGTTATATATTCATAGCAGCTTCATTTGTAATGGCTAGAACCTGCAGACAAGCTAGATGTCTCTCAATTGAAGAGTGGATATGGAAAATATGTATTTACAAAATAGAATACTACTCAGCCATTAAAAACAAGGACATCATGACTTTTTCAGGAAAATGGATGGAATTAGAAAANATCATCCTGAGTGAGGTAATCCAGACCCAAAAGGATATGCATAGAACCTAGTGTAACTGTTGTCTGAGAGGCTTCACCTAGCAGCCAATGGAAAGAGATGTGGAGGCTCACACCCAAACATTAGATTGTGCTTGAGAGTCTTATGGAAGAGTTGGGAGAAAGATAGAGGGACCCAAAGAGGACAGGGATTCCATAGGAAGACCAACACAGTCAACTATCCTGTATTCTTCCAGAGACTGAACCACCAACCAAAGAGCAAGCAAGGGATGGACGTAGGTCCCCCTGCACATATGTAACAAACAGTTGAGCAGCTTGGTCTTCATTGCAGATCCACCAAACAACTGGATCAGGGCTGTCTCTAGGGCTGTTGTTGCCTGCCTACCTGTGGATCCCATGCCCCTAAATGGATAGCCTTGTCTCTGCAGTGGATGAGGATGTGCCTAGTCTCACAGTGACTTGATGTGAGGGAGTGTTGACACCCAGAGGTGGGGGGGGGGTTCCCCTTCTGAAAAGAGAAAACAGCTTAGAAAGAGAAGGGGAAGGATGGAGGACATGTGTGAGGGGTTACTGGGAGGAGCAGAAAAGCTACTAGGTTGTAAAGGGGATAAATAATAAATTTAATAAAAAAGACAGAAAAAATAAGTATATTCCTCAGAAAAGCTTCTTTGTAGATGTGACACACTAATAAAATATAGTGTGTGTGTGTGTGTGTGTGTGTGTGTGTGTGTGTGTGTGTGNGAGAGAGAGAGAGAGAGAGAGAGAGAGAGAGAGAGAGAGAGAGAGAGAGAGAGAGAGAGCTCCTTGCTATTTTAATTTTTTTTCATTTTTGCCATAGATCCAATATAAGAATAGTTTGCTGTTGAAGTAAAAAGGAACTCAGGGGGTGTTCTATGAATATCAAGTTCATATCTGTAGGCCACATTCTTTGACTTGTGAAGAGAGACTCAGCACAATCTAATGTAATAAACAAAAGAATGTCCTGCTTACTTTATTTATAAAGAGTTCATTTTCATTCCACTTATTATTGGCAATTCCAATACTTCACTAAACAACCATTCTTAATATCTGAGGTAGGAAAAAAGCCCACTATCCCAAATTAACATACACCATTACATATACAATAAAGCAGTTATCTGAAGCGTAAATTCATAGTTTGCTTGGATAGTTTATAGGTAAATACTGTTAAATTCTGTGAGTCTATTTTGTTTAATTTTATAAGTGACTAAAGTGGAGAACCCATATTTCCCTGATACTTCTGTAAAACATAGCTTAGCAAAAACCCTGACTCATATGGCATGCATAATAAATGCAGAAAGGAGAAACTATCTCTATGGAGATTTTTCTTACTGATTAAATAATACGAACATTTAGATAAAACAGTTATAATGGGGGCAAGACCTGGATACAACCAATTGCTGTGAATATTGGGTGAAATACTATTTTTGGAACACCATATAAAAACAAATGAACCAAAATTTAATTTATAGGGCAGAAATTTTTCCCTGTGTGATTCTCAGAAATCTTTCATTCTTCCATTTAACACTGGAGGTGGCATGTGGACATTTGTGACTATCCCTTGAATTGACTGATTCACTTCAGTTGTACACATTAAATAATGGTACCACTTGCGAGGTAAGTTTAGTCAGTTAGGACTTTTGCATGCATCAGTGTATGTATTTAAGCAACCTGCAAGCACTCAGGCACACAGGCATGCGTGCATGCATGTGCGTGCACGCGCGCGTGCGCGCGCACACACACACACATATGCACACACACACACACACACACACACACCAATATACACAAGCATGCATTCTAGGATGTTACCCATTTTGTTCTATATATTAGGAAAAGCTTAAATTTAAAAGTCACATGCATATAATGCTAGATACATTTATTAGGTTAGGAAAGTCAGTCTGGTGACAGCTACAACTTACTGAGTCGACCTAACACAACATGTGTAAAAAGGACCTAGGGTGTGTGTGGAAACTAACAAAACAAAACAAAACAAATGAACAAAAAAAAGCCAGTGTCATAACCATTTAATTTCTCAACTATTCATCGTAAATCAGGAAGTCAGTGTGCTTCACTTATGAAAACTGACTTATTTCTCACCCAGGAATAATGTCACTCCACTGCAGTGGTAGAGTGGAATCACACAGACCTTGCTATTTTGGAGCTATTTTATTTGGAGTAGACAGTCAAAAGACATGAGAGCTTACAGAAACCGTTTTATCATTGATTAACATCACATTACATGTCACCCATGAATTCCTTATTAAATAATAATATCCAAATGAACATTACTTGAAGCAAATCAAACTGGTGTGAGAATTTCCATTAACTCTTTGTGTCTAGGTAGTAAATTGCGACTTTAGTGCACCCTAGTGGTGAAAGAAAGATGCTGCGTCTTTAAGAAGTACTATGAGCAATTAATATTCAATAGGACTCTTGCTGAATTAAGAGGTGTGTACATCTATAAACCCTAAAAATAAAGTAAAATGAACAAAAAACACTAAAAAACCCACAAAAACAAACCTTAATTACTCCCTGAAAATGTGTGCATATGTCTAAATGGCTCCCGAATTTAGATATAGACTATTGATATGGGATATGATTGCAGGAAGCAGTGTGATAAAAAGGGCTTGAGGAAGGTAATAGAAAGCAAACGTTGCTAGCTATAATTCCAATCAAGTCCAAGCCTAAATTCTGAGAGTGGTAAACCTATGCTGTGTTCTTGGCTTGTGATTACTTCGAAGTTGCTCTTTGGAGGACCGTAAATCATATATGTAAAGTTTTTTTTTTTTTTTAAACACAGTGCTTGTTTTCAAACACTATAGTTATGATCAAAATGATATAGATTTTTTTTCTAAAAAGTTAAAAATTGTTTATCTCTTAACATCAGAGAAATAGATGTTTCTATTAAAATATTTGGTGAAAATATTTTTTCTTCTGTGTCAGCTACGCTTCACAGTGACTTATAAACATCACCTCCCAGGCATTTAGTCTATCCTATCCCTGAAAATAAGTTATATTAATTCCATAACAAGTGAAAGCAAATGGGTTTTTCCTGTTTGTTTGTTTTTTTTTTTTTTGGTCGGTCCTTCTCACTCTCTTTCCGTCAGCTTAAGGGACATGTCCCCTTAAGGTGACAGGCGCCACAGCTGAGTTTGAATATCACTCATAGTCTGTCATGATTAGCAAAGAAGTCTTTAATGAACCTGAGATAGTGACTCAGGTGCTTCTAAGAATTTGGAACTTGTATCAAATTTACTTTTTTTTTTTTAACTTGAATTTACTTGGTATGGGACATGTAAGCAAGATAGCTATTGCTAGACATACCCATTGAACATGTAATTTTTATTACAGTCCAAAACAATGTCTTCCAAGAAGATGTGATGTAATTTGGGTGGAGACTGGTGGCATTTCTGTAAGCACTCCAGGCCTTAAAAGAGTCTTCCTCGAGCTTACATTTCAGGAACATAGCTCCCAGGCATGGTGGTAAGCAAAACATAGCCCTGCTCAATGCTTGGAAGCCCGACCAGTGACCATTCTGGGCATCCCAGATATGAGATAGTTTCTAAGGGGAGCCGTGTACTAAGTTCTTTATGTAATGTCTACTGAAATAGTTTTTCTGATATTTTGATGTTAAAAATTAGAATAACACATTTGTTTCCATGTTACATTATGTTCCTGCTATGCTCTGGACCTTGCCTGTAAAAGCAAACAAGAATGCCACTAAAGGACCAAACCCATTAGCAGAGTCTCAAAGCCAAAGGTTTATTTGTTTTGATCTCAGGTGCATGAGTGTTTTCCCTACATGTATGTATATGCACCATGTGTATCTGGTGCCCACAAAGGTCAGATGAGGTCATCAAATCCTATGGAGTTAGAGTTACAGCCTGTGAGCGACCATGTGGGTGCTGGAGATCCAGCCCAGGCCCTCTGGCAGAGCAGCAAGTGCTCTTAACTGTTGAACCATATCTCCAGCTCCTGAAATGTAAACTTCATCTTTTTTTAAGGCTTAATTTTTGTTTTTCATTAAGCATGGACTTGTGTCTATGTGTGGCTGTATGGCTATGTGTGTACACATTAGTTCAGATGCTCGTGGAGGCCAGAGGTGTCGGATCCCCCTGGGTCTGGAGTTACAGCTGGTTATTAGTCACTGAGGACTCTGAACCACTGAATGATATCTCCAGCCCTAAACTCCATCTGTTCCCATCACAATTTGTTCATCCTGAGGTCTACAGCAACAGTATTGACATGCCCACATCCAGGAAATTTGCGTCTAGGAAAAGCACAGGCTTAGAGGGGAGCTACAACAAACAGGAAGCTTTGAAAACACAGATGTGACAGTGCTAGACCAGAGGAGAGTCTGTCTGTTATTATTCCCTAGCTCCAGCAGACACATGACTGCATCATCTTCTGCACACTCCTCATGGGGAAATAGTATATTTGTATTTTAATGCAGTTCTTCCTGCTGCTGGGAATCTTATAAACACTGGCTTTGCTGGCTCCCATTTTCACTCAATATTTGGAGAGTCTTTGATCCTACTATTAGGAAACATGGATGAACAAAACCTTTTCTGGGTTCCATCTGCTCGTATTTTATTCATCTAGTGTCAGAATTCTTCCAACAATCTGTTCCCAGAAACCCAATCGTCTTCAATAAGAACTGACACAAAAATGATATTCTTTCTTAACTTTAGGGACACACCTTTGGCTTAAGTCTATTTGAATTACAATATTGTCATACTTGATTAATGCTTGTAAAATAAAATTCAGTTTTATAAGAAAGTAAAAAAAGTAAAGTCCTTGGGTCAGTAAGGTGTCTGCAATGTTCAATGACCTGAAATTGATCCCTAAAGCCTTGTAAAAACAAACAAACAAAAAAAACCAAAAATAACAACAAACACTCAGGCTTGCATTCCCAGACTTAGGAAGCTGACACAGATGGTTTCTGAGGCTCGCTGGCCAGCCATCTTAGGCGACTTGGAGAGTTCAAGGCCAGTGAGGCAATCTGCCTCTGAAAGAGGTGAACACCTTTTAGTGTTGTCCTCTGGCCTTCATACACACTCACGTATATCTGCACACATGCACATGGACATATAAACAGAGGACACCTTTTTCTTATGCAGCATTGTGTCTAAATTGGATGTACAATTAATAAACCAAAAATAGTACTTAACCATTTAATTTTTCTTTCTTAGGAGGATGATGTAGTCCAAGATTCATCTATGATGGCTCTGGGATGTGTTTCTTCTGTGTGTTTTCCTCTGGTAGGCTCTTGAGGGCCCACAGTAACTTCCTGAGCTTTCCACGTCTCTTTAGAAAACAGATTTTCTTTTTATCCCTGCACATTACATTATTTCTTGCATCCCATACCACATTTGAACCATTTGCCTCAAATCTTCAAATTGCTTTTAGCTGTCTAAAAAAAAAAAAAAAAAATGACCCGAACTGTCTAAAAATATTCGTGCTCACTTTAGTCCTCTGTCGGCATTGCCAACATTCATTTTAAATCTGGCCACTTATCACTGTCTACTCTCCGCACCACACAAAAAGCCGTTGGCTAGACAGATGCATGCCTTCGCTTTTCAAGGAGTGTTTTCATGTCACATGGCATATCCCATTAGAAATCATCAAGACAATTTAGTGGGCCGCGACAGTAGATAAAGTGCAGACTGGAAACAAATAATATGTCATGAATACATGGTTTTGTCAGTTTATAGTGTGAAATATAAACTCTAAGGGTGGAAAATATTGGTTTGGATTACTGTGGGTAGTTTCAGAGATTGCCTACAGATGTTCCCATACAACTTCTGCACACCTTGGTGCACACTTCTCTTCTTCTCATATTCCTAGACATTCCTGACCAAATAATTTGTTAGAAACTTGGGACATCAATCACTTTCAGACCTAAACCCATATTCTCACATATCAAATGAACTGGATTTCTTATGTTTTGTCTAGCAATCTTATTTTTGTCTAACATTCTAAGTCTGGAGATGTAGGCATAATTTTTTTGCAACCTACTTTTATTAAGAGCTCAACCTTTCCTCTAGCCCACCACTCAGCAGAGGTAATGGAAGAAAAAAGTTATTAGGATTTGGGGAAGTAGATGTGTTCAGCAATAGTTCTTTGGGGGTGAGCTATATCTTCTTGGGCTGAAGTTAATTCCCATAGCAAGCAGCAAATACAGCTCAGCAGCTGCAGTCCAGACCTATCTGCAAGCAGACACCAGGCATGAACCCTTAGCTGTAGTTCAATCCTGAAGAAACCACCAGGGTCACCAAACAGCCTGAGGCAAAGCTGTGGAAACAGCAAGCTGTTGCAGGAATCTCAGGCAAGTTTCTCTCAATGGCAGCATCACCACAAGTTGAGCTCAACAGGGCTATGTAAGGCGAATCAATATATACATGTTGTTAACGAAGAATAGTGAGGTGGAGCAAACCAAACCAATGCTCACTGCTCTTCTCCCACTGTCTGTGGGATCATATTTATACTCCTTCGTCACTGGTCCTTTCATGTGTTTGTTATAATAAAACATTCTTTGACCTATATCTGCTTCAGGAAAACACTTTTTCACAAGTCTGCTTTAGCAAGACATCCTTTCACCCATGTGCCCAATAAAACATCATTTGACATACCTAACTTTCCAAAGAACCTAGAAGTTTCCATTTCATGGAAAGACGGCTCAAGGGTTAATCGGTCTTGCTGTTCTTCCAGGCAATCCAATTTTGGTCCCAGAACCCATGTCAGGTGACTCACAGCCATTTATAACTTCAGCTCCAGTAGATTGAATGCCTTTTTTTTGTCCTCTGTGGGCACCGGTCCACACATGACACATATATACACACAAAGACACAGACACACACAGACACACACAGACACACACACACACACACACACACACACACACACACACACACACACACACACACACAAATAAAAAAATAAAAATTAACTCTAGATAATTCAGGGAGGGCTGAGTCCTCTGCTCCCTGCCTCAACTAAGTATAAAAGACCAGAGGAAATAATGGATAAATGAGAAAATTAAATATATAAAGTAATCAAAGAAGGAAAAAAATAACATGGGCTAAAAGTAGCAAAATGAGGGAAATGTAATAGTGTCAAGCCAGTACTGCTGTGGGGCTGAGAGCAGCAAAACATGATCTTTCCACAGGTCAGCAGCAATGGACTTGGGTTGATAGGCAATGCTACCAGCACCTTAATTTTCACATTAGACACATCATAAAGATACAGAAAGTCAGCTGGTCATTAGCATAGATTTATGGAACATATAGATGTAACATAGCGTAGCCATTCTGAGAGAAATTTGAAGCTAAATTCAAGGCCCCTCATGATCATATTCTGATTGGCAGGTTGGCAGGCCTGGCTTTTGCCTTAACTATGGCTATGAACTTTTTCCTTAGCAGGCCATACATGTCGTGACCTCATCAAAATTAATCAAGTAATTACTGATAGGTGATTCTAATACTTTGACCTACTTAATCACATTAGTTTTGAGAACCTTATCTAGTGGTATTAGCTAACAATTACAGTGGTTATCCACTCAATAGATAGATGTGGAGCAACCACATCTTACCAAGAAATATCTTTATATTTGCGTGTGTAGTTCCTTACACATTTTTAAAGATTTCTTCTGTAGTAGAACAATGCTGCACACATCTTCTTTTCATAGCATTTCAGCTTTGTAAAAGCTAGAAGTATGTCATATCTGTGGATATATGTCAGTCACCATATAAAATTACACTATGTGTCAAACATGAGAGCATTATAGGTGCTTTTAGTCTTAAGTCCCTTCTATAAAATGTAATACACATGATACGAAAGTAAAAGGCTGAGAGAATCTTATTCAATTAGCAATGCTGCCCACAGCTGAAGTCTCTCTTATTTAGACAAGACTCTTTCTGATCATCATTTTGTGTTACTTTACAGATATGAACAAAATTTTGATTTATATATTCTTTTCAATTCTATTTAACTTCATTCATTTTTTTTTTTAGAAAATAATTTTTTCATAGCTGCATCATCCTATTATATACACTGCTGGTGGTTTATTCTCAAAGGTGGAAAAATGAATTTCACCGGGGGGGTTATTATATAATTATATATATACTTATATATTTAATTATAATATATAATTGCATATTAATGATTACATATTTATTTACCTTTTTATTTTCTTTCTATAGGAGAAATTGACAGAGGTTTGATCTCTAAAGGCAAGGTTTTATAAGGAAATATTGTTAATATTTGTGAGTAGTTATGACTTTTAAATGTGTTATTAAAAATAAATAAATATATGGACATTTTTAAAATTATATGAAGTTTTTATTGCTCTTTGGCTCAGTATCTGAAAAGGACCATGTTCCACCCTCAGATCATATTACTGTCTTCATCACTGATCAGTGGCAGAGTGCTTGCCGACTGACTGTACCTGAAGCTCTTGGTTTGTTCACTAGTGCTGCAGGAAAACAAGTGTCATCTTCTCACATGTGTGACAGTATGGTTGTGGTTTTCTAAGTGCTGCGGTTTTCTGAGTTCTGTTTGTTGCTCTATAAAGTGATGGCCCATGCCCACAATTCACTGTGATTTATCTCTATTTCGGCTCATGTATTAACTTTACATCTTAGGCTAAAATTATCATCTAACTAGTAGAAGTCTTAATTTCCTTGTTGTTTTCTTTTAAAATTAATATTATTGTTCATTGATATAAAAGATAGTGTGTTTCCATATGGCAGTTTCATATATATATATATATGAGAGCATGCACACACACACACACACACCATATTCAGTACTAATGACCTCCTCCCTTTTACCCTCTCCTCCTTCCTGCTGGACCCTCTCTTGCCCCCAAATAATTCCTTTCCTGCTTCCATGTCTATACACAAATGATATGGGTTTATCTAAAATTACATAAAAAATACATACAATTAGAGAAAAATATATGTTGGATTCTCTCTCTCAGCACATTGGCTCTCCCTCCTCCTGTTAAGTACGTTCCTTTCTCAATTAGTCCCTCTTCTGTTTACATGCTGTATATATGTACAAATACAAATGTGCATATAGTTAGCCTGTCCTCCACTCTTCTCTTCCTCCATAGCTCTGTCTATTTATTGTATTCTCCTTATCCATTCATCTGCTATTGCACCACAGTTTGGTTGCTCATTTTGTCTGTATGGAATATTGCTGCAATAAATATGGATATACAAGGGTCTCCACGCTATGGTGACTTTGAGTTTTTATTTACCCAGCAGTGTTGGATCATACAGTAATACCAATTTCTACTTCACTGATGAACTTTCATAGTGATAGTGCTGGTGGTACTAATAGTTTACATTCTGACCAGCTGTGTATACATGTTCCTTGTAATTTTAATCTTAACAACATTTACTGTCATGTTTTCTTTCTCTTTCCTCCCTCCCTCCCTTTCTCCTTCTCTCTTTCATTTCTCTTTTGCTTTTTGTATTGAAACAAAATTTCACTTTATAACCAGGTTTGCTTGGAATTCATCATCTTTATCCTGAGTGTGGGGATTATAGACATGGGCCTTCATTTTGAGCATTATCCATTCTGACTAAGATAAAATGGGATTTCAATGTAGTTTTAATATGTCTGTCCCTGATTAATTAAATAGACCGTGTGGAAAGACGAAATGTAAATTGCCAGTGTGGAGATTGGATCTTGTTTCTTAGAGAAGAAAGTGATGTCACTCTTCATCTTGTCAGCTAGGTCCTCACTGTATTCATGATTTCTTTTCTTTGATAAAATTTTTAAATCAGTTGCAATCTAATTTTTCATTGTTTTGATTTTGACTTTGAGATAGCACCTAGAAATCCATCACTTGTTGCCAAGATATTTACCTCTTTTTCATTTCAGAATTTCAAAACTTCTGGTCATCTGAGTCTTCCATTCTGGTTGGATTGATATTTTAATACAAGAGTGGTCTAAATTTTTCTTCTGTATTTGTGTATCTGATCTTGTATTTAGTATTTATTGAAATGATTATGTTTTACTCATGTGTGTCATGTGTGTTCTTTGGACATTTTTAGAAGACAAGTTTATTGTAACTCTATGGATCCATGTTCAGGATATCCTATTTCTTTGATCTATCTATATATTTGTATCACTATCAGACTGTTTTGATATTGTATCATTTGAAGATAGATTGAAATCAGGTAGATTATGCCTTGAGATTCACTTCTTTCTCAACTGCATTGATATTTCAATAGTCTCTGTGATTCCATACAAATGTAAGGGTTTCTTTTTTATGATTTTATGACTACCATTGAGGTTTTATAGGAATTACATTAAAACTGTAGATCATTTTGAGTGGCAAGGATGCTTCAACAATATTAATCCTTTCAGTCATGAATAATGAGTAGTTTTCCATTCATTGAAATTTCTAATTTTCTTCATCAGCTGTTATTAAGCTGTATGTGATAGCCAATGCTTGCATTCTCCATGTTTGGGACTCAAAGGCAGGGTTGTCATGAGCTTGATGCAAGTCTGGGCTACATTGTGAGTTGTCATCAAGCTTGGGCTGTAGAGTAAGAAACTAACTCATAAATTACAACATAGTTTACTTTTTAACACATGGGACTATAAGAACCTGTATTAAGTATATCATTTATTTTTTGACACTATTTAAATTATATTTATAAAATCGAGGATAGTTTACCTATATGTAGAGATGCAACTTTAAAAAAATTTTTATCTCTTATCTTACTGCTTTCCTAAACTTGTTTATTAATTCTGTCTTGGTGGATCCTACAGGTTTGTGCACATATAAGCATCATATCTTCTGTAAACTGAGACCATTTTGCTTTCTTAGTTTTCAATTTGGTAGTTATTTCTGTTGCCTCTTAGTTGGGCTCATTCTTCTCTTCAATCCAAACAGTTGCTTTCAGCATTCTTTTAGGGATGGTCTGGTGGACATGAGTTCATCTAGTATTATAGCACAAAATATTTCTTTTCCTTCAACCATGATTGATAGTTTTAAACTCAATTTGTCTCTTTTTTCCCCCCTAGATTTGTTTTTGTAGCAGTGAGTTTGGACTACATTGCTTTGACTCCTGGTGGATGGCGTGCTCCGTCTGCTAGCTTTGGATGCTAGAATGAAAGACACATACAGATTACTTCATTTTTAAAATGCCTTGACTACCACAAAGGCTGAGAACTTCTAAACCTTCCTCTCCTACCCCAGGCCCAACTGGGGAAGTGGCCAGTGACCACTTACCTGAATATTTTTTAAATATTCTTCAATTTTTTTTTCTTTTAGAGTCCACTTGTTATCCCCCTCCCAATCCACCCTCCTACAGCTCCTCATCCCATTCCTCCTCACCTGTCCCCATCCCTCCATCCCACCAGGCCTCTCCATTTCTTGGGGCCTCAAGTCTCAGAGAGTTAGGTGCATCTTCTTTCACTGAGGCCAGACCAAGCAGTCTTACTGTGTATGTTTTGGCCTCATATCAGCTGGTGTATGCTGCCTGGTTGGTGGCTCAGTGTCTGAGACATCTTGGGGTCCATGTTAGTTGAGACTGCTAGTCTTCCTATGGGGTTACCCTCCTCCTCAGCTTCTTTAAACCTTTCCCTAATTCAACATCGGGGTCCCTGACTTCTGTCCTTTGATTAGGTGTAAGTATCTGCATATGTCTCAGTCAGCAGCTTGTTGGGCCTCTCAGAGGGCAGCCATGCTAGCTCCTGTCTGTAAGTACACCATAGCATCAGTACTAGTATCAGGCCTTGGATCCTCCCTTTGAGCTGGATCCCGATTTGGACTGGATACTGGACCTGTTTTCCCTCAGTCTCTTATCCATTTTTGTCCATGTAGTTCTTTCATACAGGAATAATTCTGGGTCAGAGGTTTTGACTGTGGGATGACAACCCCATCCCTCTACTTGATGCCCTGTCTTTCTACTGTAGGTGGACTCTACAAGTTCCCTCTCCCCACTGTTGGGCATTTCATCTAAGGTCCCTCCCTCTGAGTCCTGAGAGTCTCTCACTTCCCAGGTCAGAAAGAATGGAAACTTACCCAAATTCTTATGTGGTTCTCTCTCTCTCTCCTCTCTCTCCCTCCTCTCTCTCTCTCTCTCTCTCTCTCTCTCTCTCTCTCTCTCTCTCTCCTCTCCTCTCCTCTCCTCTTCCACCTCCTACTGCATTCTGGTGCCCCCCATCCTTCCCTCACTCTGTCCTAGCCCATGCAACTCTAAGGGTCCCTTCCTATCTCCTGTTGCACATCTTTCCTTTTTCATCACTATGTAGGTGCACTAGCACTTCCCCATTAGACTGCTTATCTTGCATCCCAACAGTATAATGATTTGTTCTTCCATTTTAGTCATTTCACAGTATTTTCCTTTTTAAAATTTTTTTAATTAGAAAAAATTTACATTTTTTACATTTTTTACATTTCAAATATTATCCCCTGTCCTCGTCCCCCCCCTCCACAAAAACCCCACTATCCCATCTCCCTTCCCCCTGCTCACTAACCCACTCACTCCTGCTTCCCTGTCCTGGCATTCCCCTACACTGGGGCTTTGAGCCTTCATAGGACCAAGGGCCTCTCCTCTCATTGATGTCCCACAAGGCCATCCTCTGCTACATATGTGGCTGGAGCCATGGGTCCCTCCATATGTACTCTTTGGTTGGTGGTTTAGAGAAAGGACCCAAGGAGTCGGGGCTTACTATGGAGCCCTGACTGACATGGAACAGGCTATGTAGACCAAGCTGGTTTTGAATTCATAGAGCTATGCCTTTATCTTCTTCCTTGTTCTGGGATCAAAGACATGCACCATCCACTCCCAATTTGCATAACATTTAAACTGTAAAAAGCAGTGCAAGTGACTTATAGGTGATCTAAAATGTCTGGGAGGATCTGTGTATCTAATATATAAGTATCATGCCATTTCGCGTGGGTGACTTGAATTTCTATGGATGGACCCATAGGGGTGCTATACCCATGCATTAATCAATAAAATGGATGGTTCTATTGCTGTCTGCCATGCTCTTTAGTTATATTAGTACTAGCTTTATGTTTTTAGGTTCTCTGTTGAGTATGCATTCATTTACATTATTGTATTCTTTTGATAATTAGTACTTTTATAATTTTAAATTGAGTTTTACTTATTGTGACAGTTCTATTGTATCTGATACACTTATAGCCACCCACCTCTTTTTGCTTATCAGTTGTATAGTTTTAAACATATTCATTTTCAGCCTATATACATTTTATATTTAATAGGAATCTTTCATGGGTTGATGATGTATATGGATTGTCTTTCGTTGTACCTATTCAGCCCTTTGACTTTTTATTGGAAAATGTAATCTATTTGCATTTAGGATAATTCTTTATGAGTAAAGATTTACTGTGGATTTGTTCATTTCTTTCAGACTTTTACATCTTGCACAGTACCTTCCTTACAAACCATCTTCATTTATGACTTGATAATTTTTGTAGTCTGGGGCTGTTTTTGCTTGTTTGGTTACAAAGAGCATACGATAGTTATACAATTTTAAGCTGATTATAGCTCAATGTTTAGCACATGAAAAACATTTTTGCTGGAGTGTGAGGGTGGGGCTGCTAGGTTCCAGTTCTAGACTGAGATTACGATCTCTCCCTCTCTAAGCTTCGCTGCATGCATCTGAGGAATACTTGTAACACGTAATGTCAAACTGCCGTTTTTGTTTCTACCTTCCTCTTTGAGGTTTTCTTCCTAGTTCTGTGCCCCCATTCACATGGTAATCTCTTACACTGACATCATAGTTTTTAATGAAGGCTTTTATTTAAATTAATGAATTGTTTCCATGATGAGATGACTATAGGGCACTCTTCTTTCGCTTCCTTGGTGTTCTCACTGTTGACAATCCCGGAAGGCCTAGTTTTGAAGAGATTGGGAATGAGTAATAGCTACACGTGTGAAAAGCCTTCCATGTGGCCTTCCTGTCCTGCGCCTACAGCAGTTGTGGTCTGTGTGCCCTAGCAAACTAAGAGCTACTGGAAAATTCTGTTGAAATCCTGCTGTTTACTCCAGTACTTCCAAAAAAAAAAAAAAAAAAAAA
>NC_034604.1:18529771-18606113 GCF_900095145.1 Mus pahari | reverse complement strand
CATTCCTGTACAAAATTAAAAAAAGTAGGAAGCAAATTATTGATGAGTGCGTATGTGTAAAAAGAAGTGCAGAAAGAAGCTACGAGGCGAAATAGAGTGAATGCAAATTTTAATTGTATTTTTCTTTTTCCTCCACCTGATTCAAGAACAAATAGACCTAGTTCCGGCGTAATGCTTTCAAACTGTTCTGCTCATTTCTCTCATAACATACCTGCGTTTTGAAGCAGATAGCTTACAATCTATACATCTTAGCTTTTAAATACATTTTGCGAGTTAGGGATTTAGATTCAGTCTTAGTGTTGGGCTTTGCTTACCTGTATGTGGCTAATCAACAGCAGCATTTAACATAAGCTCCTTTCTCTTCTTTGGGTTCTTACACATTCTTTTTTTATTCATTTTCTTTTTCTTGCATATATTTTTGATGTCATAATTTTATTCCACCTCTCTCCCTCCCCTTTCTTTCAAACCTCTGCTCACTAATTGTTACTGCATACATGTATATATGCATATATACATATATAATCCTAAATATAACAGGATGTGTTCATATAATGTTATTAGTGTGTATCTTTCAGGGCTCACTATTTTACACAGAGTAACTAATTGCTTTGTTCTTCCCCTGAGGATAATGACCTCTGTCTCTCTCTGTCTCTGTCTCTCCTGATTCTCCTTGGTTACCTGTGGTTGTTTTTATAGGGAGTAGGCCTCTTGACTGTTACCCCACTTTGTTTGGTATGCTCCTTGGTGTCTTCCTTGTTCATCTCATGTTTGGGCAGCCATGTTGGTAACACGTTATGAGTGTAGCTTCTGATGTCAGTGGGTGATACAATCTCATAGCAACATACCTGATCCTCTGATCAGCGATTGCTGAGGAGTATTTCATAGATGTACTTTTGGAACGTGGCTCCAAAACTTCTCAGTTTGATTGGTTTGGCATTTTTAGATCAGATTCCCCGTGTTGCAAAGAGAAGTTTCCTTGATAAAAATTGAAGACTATACTTATCTGTGGGTATGAGAAGAAACATTTAGATTGGCATTAGAAATTATGTTGGCTTAGTAAATTAGTGGTTGTGGATTCACCTCCAATCACCACAATTTCCCTAACACAGAGTCGTTAGGTTTCCAGTACTGGTTACGGTTTCCCTCTAGTTGAGCAGGCCTGAGGTCCCATTAGAGAGCTGTTGCATTCTTTCTTACTCAGGTGATGGGAACCCCTGAGTAAGAAAAACTGACAGCAGCGTCAAGCTCAGAATCCATTAGCTTTGCAATGGTAGATTTCAGCGTATGTTTCTACTTCAGTGCTGTGTTCTTTCTGAGGCATGGTATAGCAAAGGAAAGGACCTCCTCATGAGTAACTGACCAGTATACACTTTCTCTCAATGATACATTGGCTACTCACTCTCTTCTCCTTTGCACGACCTTGAAATACATCAGTGTTGTAAGAGCCAAATATACACCTTAGAGATTATCTCACACATTTACATCTAATCTGTAACTCAGCTGTTCCTTCTACTTACCTCACTGTCTTTCTCGTGTCAGTGGTAGAACATTGGAAGAAATCTAACCACCCCCATCAGATTTCTTGGTAGCACTGTCTGTGTCAGCACTGGCTTTCATAGGACAAAGATTAATATCCACCCATTTTACATCACAGGGTTATTTTGCTTTAGTGAGAGAAACACTTTTATTGAAAGGTTAATATTAAGCAAATCATCACAACAGGAATATCAATTGCTACCTTAAATCAAGATCATAGTTCTGAACATAAAGTTTTATATAAGGTATAGAAAATACTGCTCTGGCAATATGAGCTATCATAGACATAAATTATTAAAGTTGAATAAAATAAATGATCTAGGTGGCCCCAGCTCATTCCCAAGTGTGTCATTTTTTTGTGGAGAGGATAATTGACTGCTACAGTATGTCCATGATTTTAACTTTTATTCTCTTAAAACGTTTTAAAGCAATAACGGAGAGATCATCAGTATGCAGAATCTAAAGCTCATTGCTTCTCACTGAATCTAAATTTTAAAATGCAGAGATGAGATGAGCCAAAATTTGATTGTGTTATGAGTAAGTGTAAAGAGCAATACTCAGTAATGATGAAAACCCACAAGGTTAGCTCCACATTGTGACTATTTTCCTAAAAGCAATGCAGAAACAAAAAGCAGATGTCTACCCAGATGCAGCCGATGGTTTGTCCATCTAATGGCGTTGTTGGCTGTCATTAAGAGTCACTTGATCAAGCTGGATAGATATTTCTTGAAATGATGCATGGTTTGCCGTGCATGCCTTCATTGTGCTTCCCGCCATAATGGAATAACATGTCTTACTGGGAAAGACAGCGATTATTTCTGTGGGACCCTGCTCAGTCAGCTCCTGTAATAACGCTGATCTTTTGTGAATCATTTCAGATTTCAGAGAGCTATGCCTTCCTACCAAGAGAAGCGGTGACACGGTTTCTAATGAGCTGTTCCGAGTGCCAGAAAAGAATGCACTTGAACCCAGATGGAACCGATCACAAAGGTAGCCACAGTGTCCAATAGTGGGGCTTGAAGTAATTTTCCTCCACAATGTTAATTTGTGTCTTAGATTTTATGAAAATGTGGAAGACAAAACAGTCCCACAAGTCATGTCACTTCACTTCTTCAAGTAGGAAACAGTGGATTCTGAAAACCCACTGACAACCTCATTCAGAACCCACTCATGGAAGGAGATTTCAAATGTATAAGTACCTTTAAAAAAATACATGTGTGTGTGTATATTAATGTTTTAATTTCCAGCATAGTATTATTTCATGATATTTTAGATACACTTAGCAAGAAAGTTCAGCACTAAAAATAATCTTTCAAATCTACAGATCTTTACTTCAAAAAACCATAGATTATATGAAACACCTTCAATTAAAAATTTTATGAGCAGGGCAGGGGGAGGGTATGGGGAACTTTTGGGATAGCATTTGAAAAGTAAATAAAGAAAAAAAAATTTTTAAAAAGCTGAAAAAAATTTATAAGCATAATTTGGCTTTACACTTCATTGAAATTATGCAGATAGTTTTCCTAAGCACGTTTATATTAATAATTAGATTTATCTCATAGGCACTTTTTAGATCCTGCAGTGAGTTGGACAATAAGTAACCTAGCTTCTATAAGAAAATGAAAATGAAAAAGCTATTTTTTTTTACTCCCAGCAATTTATATATAAAATAGCTTTGCTTTGAAATATTTTTAAAGTGCTTGATCATCATATTAGTTTTATTTGTTGTGCTTTAGGATATTTAAAAGTCACTTTATAGTGAGTCCATTCTGTTAAATTGGGCCAATACTATTCATGGACATTTGCATGATATATTTTATGCAGTTCATTTATAGAGCTTTCTCGGTTTTCAATCATTAATGTGCCGAAGACTATACTTTAATTAAACATACTGGCTCACCATGAAAGTGCAGCTGGAACACTGTTGGTGCATTTATCACAGATGTATAACTTCTGTTGCAGATAATGGAAAGCCTCCTACACTGGTGACCAGCATGATCGACTACAACATGCCAATCACAATGGCGTACATGAAGCACATGAAACTGCAGCTGTTGAACTCACAGCAAGATGAGGTAAACTGGAAACATGAATGATTACATCAGCCACAAAGGGGAACAAAGCTCCAGACCCATGACTAAGGGGTTAAGTATGGTGCCACATGAAAGCTCTAATTTATGTTGTGAGTGAAAAGAAATGTCACCAGGACCTCACTGATTTGGAAAGCAAAGACGCTCACACCCTAGATGCAGAGCCCCTGCATGAATCCCTTTTCCTTAGTGCTATGTGAGGAGGACTATTTTTCCTCATCAAAACACCACTGAGACAGTTTCAGCAGAGAGCTGGAAAGTCCTGGGCATCCAAGGAGAGTGATGCTCTGAAACCGTTTTCTCCGAAAAACTGATAAATCAATTTAAGATGATTTCAAGTGCAACTGATTATATCAGTCACATTTACATCTTTTTAAGTCTTTGTAAAATTTCTTCTTAAATGTGTTTTCTTCAAATATCTTCATTTTTTGAGCAAAAATTTGTCACAATTCCTTTTAATTAGGTATTTTCATATTTCAGATTATATTTCATTTGAATAAATCAGACACCAAGTATGTGTATTGATATTTTCTAGAAGTCTAGTTTCCATTTTGGGAAAAGAATTTAAGTGTGTGTGTGTGTGAATGTGTGTGTGTGCGTGTGTGTGTGTGTGTGAATTTTCATTTGTGTATAGGTACATTTGTGTATATGTTTGTGTTTGTATGTGAGTGTGTATATGTTTGTGTGTGTTTCTGAGTTTGTCAGGTTGAGTGTGTGTTTATGTCTGTGTATGTCTATGTATTTGTTTATCTGTGTATAAGTGTGTGTGTGTGTGTGTGTGTGTGCATGCACGTGTGCATGCTACTTGTATTCTCCATAAAGAACTAAAGGTAATCAGTGTACTGTGGGAATTAAATAAATGCTCATCAGCTACTCATCACCACTAATGAGTAGAAACATTCATATTATCTGTATTGGAAATAGTCCATCCCTGGACTTCCCTGTAACAGGAAATGTGATTAGATGTTTACTTTTTAAAAACTAGATTATTTGTAAAACACAATTTAAGCCTATTAAAAATAGCTCTTTTGGATACTTTATTCATAAAATTTAATTGTTTTGTTTTCTCTGTACTTGAAAAAGTTTTAATCTTGATCAGTAGATTTTATCTGGTGTTCACTCTCTAAGAATATCCATGAAGTGGCCATATTGTATTAGATATTACCAGATAACTAATAACAAATGATTGAATTTAAAATAATAAAGTCACTATATTACAGACCCAAAGCCAGACTTTGAAAATGTGTCTGTTCCAAGAATGAAGTAACTGCCACCACAATTATTGCAGAACTGAAAGAAGTACTAACACCTTGGAGAAACATTAAAGCCCACAAATTATTTGTAGGGAACTAATTTGGAGGTCAAATACATTTAATTCTATCCTGAAATTATGATTAGCTTCATGCCAATCACACAGCCCATGTATTAAAAGTCCCTTTGGATCTAAAGCATCACACACATTTTGAACTAAAAAGCATAGCTTTCAATAATTATAATTACAAAAATTATCCTTTTCACAGTTTGAAATTATTAAACTGGATTCATACTGTTAATATATTCAAAGAAACTACTTGTTACAGTATTTATAAAATTTTAGAAAATGTAACTATTACAGGGTTGGTAAGTTGAATAAGATAAGCATATTGAACTAAAATGATGAAGTAAATCTTGATTATAAGTTGTATTTAAATTTAAATGAGGATTAATCCAATAAATTCACCAATATTTACTGAGTACTTTTCAGGTACTCTTAGAAACAAATTAACACAAACTCTGTATTTTTTGAAGCACGTCTTCCAGTGAGGAGTTAAAAACAATTAAGAAAATGAACAGTAAGACTGGGCAAGTAAAAAGCTGCTAAACTCTATTAAAAGAAGATAGGAATGTCAGCAGGGAATTCATCCAGAATGCAAATCAGTAACACAGATCTCTGCTCCGGCACACAGGGTCCTAGATTCCACGACAGTGCCATGAATGAATGAATGAATGAATGAATGAATGAATAAATGAAGAAATGGATGACATAATTTGAATAAAACTGAAAGAAATGGAATGTGTTGTTAGTTACCTTCAATTGCTGTGATAAAACACCATGGCCAAGGCAGGTTACTGAAGAAAGGTCTTAAAGGTTTATCAAAAAACATTTAGTCTTAAAGTTCCATAGGTTTAGAATCTACGATGGCTGAGACAGGGAAGGAAGGAGCAGGTAGCCGAGGGCTCCTGCCTTGAAGTGCAAGCACTAAACAGAGAGCACAGTAACAATGGCATGTGCCTTTGAAAGCTAAAATTTACCCCTGGCTACAAACTTCCACCAGCAAGGTCACTCCTCATAAACCTACCAGAACCATATCATCAAGATGGAACTATGTTTTCAAACAGCTGAGTCTATGGGGGACATTAAGATTCACACCACCTGAGGAATATCGAATGGATGAGAAGCACCTAACGAAATGTTCAACATCCTTAGTCATCAGGGAAATGCAAATCGAAATAACCCTGAGATTCCACCTCACACCAGTTAGAATGGCTCAGATCAAAAATTCAGGTGACAGCAGACGCTGGTAAGGATGTGGAGAAAGAGGAACACTCCTCCGTTGCTGGTGGGGTTGCAAGCTGGTACAACCACTCTGGAAATCAGTCTGGTGGTTCCTCAGAAAATTGGACATAGTAGTACCTGAGGACCCAGATATCCCACTACTGGGCATATACACAAAAGATATTCCAACATATAACAAGAACACATACTCCTCTTCTTAACAGCCTTATTTATAATAGCCAGAAGCTGGAATGAACCCAGATGTCCTTCAACAGAGTAATGGATACAGAAAATGTGGTACAGTTACACAATGGAGTACTCAGCTATTAAAAACAATGACTTCATGAAATTTTCAGGCAAATGGATGGAACTAGAAAATATCATCCTGAGTGAGGTAACCCAGTCACAAATGAACACAAATGGTATGCACTCATTGATAAACAGATATTAGTCCCAAACTTGGAATACCCACGATACAATTCACAGACCACATGAAATGTGGATGCTTCAGTCCTTCTTAGAAGGGGGAACAAAATACTCACAGGAGGTAGAGGGTGGGAGGAACATTAGAGGAAGAGAGGAGGGGGAGGGGGAAAAAGGTTGCAGGGTCAGGTATGTGAGGAGACCCAGGAAAATAGGCAGAGTGTCAGGAATTTGAACAGAGGTGTGTAGCAATAAAGGATGGGGAACTGAGGGTAGCCACCAGCAAGTCCCAGATGCCAGCAAAGCAAGAGTGTCCCAGGACCCAACAGGGATGAGGTTAGCTGAAATGGCCAACAAAGGGGAGGGAAAACCTGAAGAGACCATATCTAAACGTTTGGCAAGGACCTTGGTTGGGGAATGGGGCTACCCACTCATCTCCAACTTCTTAACCCAGAAGGGCTCCTGTCTAAAGGATATAAGGGGACAAAGTGTGGAGCAGAGACTAACGGCCACCCAGAGACTGCCCCACCTGAGGATCCATCCCATATACAGACACCAAACCCAGGCTCTCTTGTGAATGCCAAGAAGTGCTTGCTGACAGGAGTCTGTTATAACTGTCCCCAGAGAGGCTCTGCCAGAGCCTGACAAACACAGAAGCAGATGCTTGCAGCCAACCACTGGACTTAGTATGGGGTCCCCAGTGGAGGAGCTAGAGAACGTTCTGAAGGAGCTAAAGGGGTTTCCAACCCCACAGGAAGAACAACAATATCAAACAACCAGACTCTCCCCGCCCCCAGCTCCCAGGGACTGAACCACCAACCAAAGAGTACACATGGCTCCAGCTGCATATGTAGCTAAGGATGGCCTTGTCTGGCATAGGAGGAGAAACCCTTGATCCTGTGAAGACTCGATTTTCCCAGTGTAGATATAAATACATAAAATATCCAAAAAGTATATCAAAGGAAAGAGTTCCGAGCTACAGACAGAAGCATAGCTGCCCTGGGTAGAAGGAAGAGATTGTTGCTATAGTGTCAAATATATTATAAATGAATTCATTTACAATTAAACCTTGGGTAAGTGATAACAAGGGATCTGTCCTGTAGGCTACCTATGTACCATTTAATTTTAATATTTACAATTGGCTCGTGTTCCCTTATCATCATGCAGGTGAGAAACCCAGACTTTCACCTAACAAACCACATAAGCTGCTTCAGCTCAATAGTTATCTGATATTGGAGCTCAATGTCTACTTCATTTATAATATATGCATTTTAATTATTAATATTATTTTAAAAGGTTGATATACAATATGATCTAGTCTAGAAGGGGAAAAATAGGTAGAGTTCAGGTACTGATTGCTAAATACAATCCTCAAAAGTTAGTGGATTAGCACAGCTTATTTTCTTATTACTCTGATAAGAAATTCAGAATGAACTTCTCTGGGAAATCTTTTTATTACTCAGCTACCCTTTCTCAGCAAAGACTCTATGCCAGGTGTTATGAAAGCATTTATTTAAATATGTAGATCATATTTAAATATGTAGATCAAGAAATTCAGAATGAACTTCTCTGGGAAATCTTTTTATTACTCAGCTACCCTTTCTCAGCAAAGACTCTATGCCAGGTGTTATGAAAGCATTTATTTAAATATGTAGATCATATTTAAATATGTAGATCAAGAAATTCAGAATGAACTTCTCTGGGAAATCTTTTTATTACTCAGCTACCCTTTCTCAGCAAAGACTCTATGCCAGGTGTTATGAAAGCATTTATTTAAATGTGTAGATCACTAAAAACAAATCATAATTATTAGTACATGAACAAGAAATATATAACTTCATAATGTTCCTTCCTTATAATCTTTTAAAATATACATTCTTTTATTTATTAAAAATTCTATACATATATTTTGCATTTTGAACGTGTTCATTCCTTATATCTCACAAATCTCCTTAGGCATCCCTTTCTCTCCCTCCCAAACTAGGAAAACAGTTTCATTTAACCAAAAGCTTACAATCATGTCTTCAAACTTCTAAAAAAGTATGTTGACATAAATTTCATCTATCTATCTATCTATCTATCTATCTATCTATCTATCTATCTATCTATCTATCTATCTATCTATCTATCTATTGTTTTTGAAACAAAGTTTCTCTGTGTACCCCTGATTGTCCTGAGCTTGCTTTGTAGACCTCCCAGGGATTCATCTTTCTTTGCCTCCTGAATGCTGGAATTACAGGGGTTCACCACCACTCACAGCTGCAAATGTTATTTAATGACAATAAATGTATACTGATTAGCTACAATGTTTAGCCATTTTTATAGTGATTTCACAGAACAAGGAACATGATTGAAACTTTGCATCTAGCTCTTCTTTAAACACACACACATATTTTACACATATATAAATTCTTTAGAAATAATTTTACTCAGTTAATCTCATCAGCTATGTTATATATAATAAATACTTGGTCTGGCGAGATACTTAAGTAAGTAAAAGGTGTTTCATGCTAAACTCGAATACCTGAGTTCAATCCTCAGGATGAAGGCACAGGATGGAAGAAAGCAAGTGACTCATGCAAGCTGTCTTCTGATTAGACAATAATTCCCCAACAAAAACATGCACCAATAATAAATAATTATTATAAATATTTGTAAATTATAAATATATTTACTGTTATAAATACATATATTATATAAGTAATCATAAATAAAATAAGCAAGAAATTAAATAATAACTTATAAAGACAATTTTTAGGGTTGGAAATATGTTTCAATGAATAAAGTACTTGCCTCATAACCATAAAATCTGACAAGTATAGTTTCCATCCATACTAACAAAATTCAGAGATAAAAACCAAGAGAATCCCCAGGGCAAGATGGCTTACAAGACAGGCCAAGTCATATGAAGAAATTGAAGATGGAAGAAATAACTTCTTTGAGTAGGAAAAGTTCTTAGTTTGTTTAAAAAAGAAACCCACAAACCCAACAGCATGTTTTAATTAGCAAAGAAGTTAATTTGGATAAGAAATAAGAACTTTGAAGTAAAATGACAAATTTCTTGCTTCAGTAAAATTGGAGCAAAGTATCCTAGTTTCAAAGAGAAATTTTCTGATCAGGGATGAGGATCACACTTACCTATGGAAAGGTAAATGTTTAGGTTGTTTTTAGGGGGCTTATGTTGGTTTAGTACATTAGTGGCTGTAGATTCTCCTCCAATATGTAAGACTTCATTAGCTCTGAATAGTTAGCAGGTCCCAGTACCACGCATGTTTCCCTCTTGCTGAGTGGGTCCAAAAAAGTGCAATTAGAGAGCTGTTCATTACCATTGATGTATGCATATTTAGTATGCTGGTATATAAATATATATTGATGCGGTCATAGGTGTCATAATTGGGTAGGACTGTTGGTTGCCTGCCTCCTTTGGAAGCTTGCAAGGCCTCGACCCTAAACAGAAGCCTATAAGCCACTAAAGAGTGCTGATAGATAGAAAGAGGGAAGAGTGCGTCAAGTCATTATCCAATGCCAAATGGTTAGTCCCTGAACACACACACGTGTAACAGCATATAGACTGAGCATGTTAGGTAAGAAGGTATATGGGTGTACACATACATTTTAAAAAAGCTAATGAAAAAAGAGGCCAAGAATTTGAACGGAGTAAGGAAAGGTATATGGGAAAATTTGGATGGAGGAAGGGGAAAGGGGAAATATAGTAATTATTTTATAATCTCAAAAACTTAAAGAAGTGTACCAGTTTTTGTATTAATTGTTCACAATTGACATTTTTCTGAATTAATCATTTAGTAGAGATTTTTGTCCCCTGACCTTTAGTTAATAAGTTTTACATAATGTTATATAGAAGTCCTTTTATAAATTCAGTGCTCTGCCTATCATATAACACTGTATTATTTATCTACATATAATCATCTACCTCTCCTCCATGAACCATCTATCATCCTTATGTCTGTCTGTCTGTCTGTCTGTCTGTCTATCTGTCTGTCTATCTATCTATCTATCTATCTATCTATCTATCTATCTATCTATCTATCTATCTATCTATCTATCTATCATCTTTCTACCTATTATCTATATGTCATCTATCATTTATTTATCTAGAACCTATATAATCCATTGCATAGCATCTATTCTCTATAATCTACCTCTATCATCTTTATTTGTACAATATATTAAGAGTTCACTGCTCAAAGATGACCTAATCGGCCATCACTGGGAAGAGAGGCCCCTTGGTCTTGCAAACTTTATATGACCCAGCACAGGGGAACGCCTGGGCCAAGTAGTGGGAGTGGGTGGGTAGGGGAGCAGGGGTGGGGGGGCATAGGGAACTTTCGGGATAGCATTTGAAATATAAATAAAGAAAATAATAATAAAAAAATTAAAAGAAAAAAAAAGAGTTCACTGCTCTATATCAAATACAAACATTGAATCTATGCATGTGTCTTAGCTTATACTTTGAGTCCATCCAGTTTGCTGATGAAAACTTCTTACTATGTTATAAAATATATGCTTATAAATATGTATATGTGCTTATAATATTTTACAAAGTCATTTTGTAAAACTTAAAATTTCCTTTCCATCATGTTTTATGATCACCCTTTAAAGACAAATTTAAGCATTCTTAATATTCATTAAGAATAGTTCAATATTTACACTAATTCCCAAACTACTTCTTTTCTAAATACACGGCTCTATCTGTACAATGGGATTCTGCATAATAAGTTGTTTGAGTACCCACATTTTTTAACGTTTTTTGAAGGAAGAGTTTCATGATTCCACACATCTATTACTATGTACCATGTTTTATAGAGTCTGATAATAGTTTATGAACTGGCTAACCTCTCATTAAGCAGATAGGCAGAATAGTTGTTTTTTTGCACACAGTTAAATTTTACAGTGCCTAAGAATATTTTCAACCCATTTCAGGATGAAAGCTCAATAGAAAGTGATGAATTTGACATGAGTGATTCAACACGAATGTCAGCCGTGAACTCTGACCTTAGCTCCAATCTGGAAGAAAGAATGCAAAGTCCCCAGGCTCTCCATGGGCAACAAGATGGTAAGCCTTTCACGTGGAACAAATGAGTAGGTAAAGCAGTGAGCCTCAGCAATGAGTAAGAATCTATTAAAGTCACAGCCACCTCTTCACTCTTGTGTCCGTTTTAAAAAATCGTCTCTATGGAGACATTTTCTGGGCATTGAGGTTATGTCATCCACTTTATTATTTTTAGATTTAAGTACTCTTTTCAAAATAAAAGTGTTAGACTGATTTATAAAAAGACGTCAGTTATGAAATCCAGGCTTCATCCATGTTTTCCTTTTCAAATATAAAATGTGCTACAGGAGTGCAGTTGGATATCTATGATAATGTCTTCAGGCTTTGGTTTATCTGTCATCATTTATTTTTGAGAAAATGAAGAGTTTAAAGATGATTAAATTTTCTTTGACCTAAACAGCTTAGTTCCAAATATAAAGGACACAATATTAAAGATAATTTTCTCAAAGGGTTGCTGTAGGATGAAGGTAATCTGAATTCCTTTTTGGCTCAAAGGAAAAGGAAGGTTATCATTCTTAGTCTACATTCTCAGAAAGATCCCTAAGTCTTCCCTCTGCTGGTGCTGGGAATAAAGCTGAACATGATAAAGACAGTCGATGGTCAACACTTAAGGCCTGATATGCTCAAAAACTTTTTGAAGATTTTGACTTTGTATTAAATTTGATGCAAATTAATATAATAGCTGGTGTAAAATTAAGTTTTATAAGTAGAAACCAAAGAATTTATTCAAAGTTGGTTTATGATTTCACTCAGGTATAAGTCTACATGACTCTTGATTGTTAAGTTTTTTTCACCATATTAGTAGATAGGAAAAAAGGCTTTTCTTGATTTTTTTTTTAAAAGTTGTTTTTAAAACCAAGTTTTAGAAGTTGCCAGTGTTTCAGACTGATTTTGCATTCTATTTACACCGGAAAGACTTAAGACATCCCTAGTTTTAAATATGAGAATGTCCCCATCATGGATACTTCTGTTTTCCACATTTTAGAAGAGTCTGAGTGGAGTGCAAGTTACATCATTGTAATTTCTAAGAAAGAGAAGAGAACTTTGAGTGTGACTTCAAGCTTATGTCTGACTTGTGATACAACAGCACAGTTTTTGGTAGAAAAAGCATTCATTTGGGAATACTATGAAGACATTCTCGTCACTTTATTATAAAATAGATATTCCTCACACAATAATGGTGTCAACATCACAGAATAACTGATACACACACACACACACACACACACCACACACACACACACACACACACACACACACTCACACACCCATAATACACACCACACACACACACTAATCAGTTATCTGTTAATGTACTTTATCTGTTTATATTCTTGTTCTGCTCATATATAATTCTGAAGAATGTGAAGAATGAACACTTCAGGACTGTGTCTCTAATGTTCAAAACGCATCACTTTCTTGATTAAAATTGCCAGTTGTAGTTCTTTGGCTAGGGTAGGACTCACATAATAAAATCTATTTTGACTTTTTAAGATGCTTTGGAATAATATGGAAAACTCCACTGCGTATTGATGGCTGCTGCACGTGAACGTCAGTTAGCTCTCTCCCTGTCTCTTCCTAGCCCTTCTTTGGAGTTCTCCCTTACACTGCCCACCGAGTTTTCTTTTGCATCATCTCTCCTAGTCCACTGAGAGGCTTTCCCCATCCTGGTAGATTATTAGGATCCCCACCTGAAACTAACATAGCAAGCTCTTTGCTTTTCTTGAGAGCCCTCCCTCGCCACTTTCTCCTCACAAGTGTTGGTTGTGTTCCTCAGCTTTGTCTACATAGTTACCATATGAGAGAGAAATGTAATCCTGTCACTTTCAATCCTATCCGCAGGCACATGAACCCCCAGTTTTCTTCTGTAAGCCCTCCTATCTTAAAATGAACATCTGCCAAAGCCATACCTCCCTCTATTCAACTCCTATTGTTAACATTCCTTAGAGAACTTATTACCATGTGAAACTATATTATGTTCTCATTCATTACCCTTTCTTCCTCTATACTGCACGAATTATTAATTTTTAAGTATTCTCCCACTATGAGTTTCCTGTCATATGCTCCATTTCAAATTCTTCTCACATGTCCCATCATTTAAATAATTAAGGTGTAGCTTTCCAATATAATTATGGTTTGTAAAATGAGTTTTATGTATTTTCTTTCCTTTTCCCTGATAATGGTATTCTCTTAAATTATCCATACTTACACTACACTGTGCAATTCTCTTTACCCCATGAATGCACCCATGTGCCTGCACACACTCAATGTGCACACCCCCATATATACACTTGTACTACTTTATCATACTTGATTTATAATTGTATTGTGTTCTTTATCTTTTGCCATTCATACCTAGTTATTTTCTTTTAAATGCAAGTTATATACATATATGTGTATATGCAATCATTTGGATGTGTTGGTGTTTGTATGTAATGCTGAGCAAATAAATATATAAGACATTTTTACAAGGATAACCCTAACTCATATAAGATATAATATAAAGAAAGTGATCTATTAAACATCTATGTTAAACTATTTTGCTTTTTAAAATTGAAAGTTTATAATAACAAAATTTAAATATTTGTCTTTTTTAAAATACTGGGATGTTTGAAGAACTAAGTCTTGGTTAGCTTGGGATATGTTAGATCCTTGTGGATGGTGTACATTAATCTTTAAAGAGTGTAAGAAGGTAAGGAAATGTGGTGTAGCCTATCTAATGTAGGGTTAGCAACCTGATGTGGGCCCAGTATAGAGTTCATGGAGCAGAACTTCCCAGGCTCCACACTGTTGATCCATGACTTGGTTTTGGTAAATATCCAGCAGCTTTTTTTCCAATTGCTAACTGCATGGTAGTACATGTTTCCTTTTGGAGACAAGTGTACTATCTCCAGATACAACAATGGAGTCCTTGCTTGGTAGGGGTGCAAATGACTCAACAGTCAGAAATGACGGACATAGGCAAGGAAGAAGAGTCTGTGCAGACAGAGGAAGACTATCAGCGGAGACTCCACAGGGGGATGCTTTAAGGGAAATGTGGAGAAAAGAAGAGAGTAAGCGATGGTAGACACACATGAGGATGGCAATGTTCTTTGATTATGTTTTCCATAGAGTGATCACTGTCCATGCAGTGGGCTTGGCACACGGTTGTCTGAATGAGAAGCATTTTCATATTAATAGCATATAATTTAAGGTTAAAGAGCTACATATGATAGTAAACTGTGCAAGAGTAATATTTTATTGTGATAGAGTGAGTTTCTTTGTCTGTGCTCATAAATCAGATGTGCCGAAAGCGTTGGGAGAAATGGTGGGTTAAACTCCTATTATAATAATTGCTTAAAACTTCCATTTTACTATGTATAAATCTTTTATCGTCACTATATGTTTTTGTATGTTATTTTGTTTTGACACGGTTTTATGTAGCCCAGACTAACCTCAAATTCCTAGTCCTTCTGTCTCAGCCTCACCTAAATGTTTAGGTTAAAACCTAAAGCGAAATGATTCCTAAAATCTAAACAAACAAAATTTTAAAAGTTAGAGTAAAATGTTCCTTTTTTTCTTTAGTATCAAGTTGAAATATTCACCAAAGAGGCTGAAGTAGAAAGTTGTGGCTTTTTAAAATTCCAGAAATTGTAGCGTAGTCAGGTTTATATAATGTCTCTATTGAGCACCATATACAATGGAGAATGAAGACTGAAAGCCTTTATGTTTCTATTTCAATATGGTTATCACAGATTTAAAATGTATTCAGCAAATTCTGGTGTATTCGAGACAGGAAGGAAAATGTTTTGCCCTGGATAAATTAAGCAAAAGTCAAGAAGACAGAAACAGAATAAGGAATTTATGAGAAGGTACTTCAAGATCAGCATAGAATAGTAGGTTTCTTTTGCTTATTTGGAATCCATGTTGCTTCACTCACTCAGTAAAAACATAAAAGATAAACACATAGTCCATGTTTAAAAACAAAATAAAAAATACATAAAAGTCAGTCTTTACCTAGAAAAGATTTTACCCTTGATTTTTATTTAATGAAACTACATTGCAGAATTTGAACAGTTTAATACACTTAAAAGACTATCTTTGGGTTAAATTCACCTAACTGCTCTGCTTACCCTGGGTTTGCTCCTGTAAGCCTGTGGTCCTCAATGCTGCTATGAAGGTTAGGAGCTTGTGAATACTACTTTGGTATGCAACAGCTGTGACTTGCAGAATTCCAGGAGACATGCCTGGATCTAAAAGCCCACAGTCTCGTGGATCCTGACACTGCCTGTTTGCTAAGTTTCATGCTATGGCATTCATTTAAATAGATCCTAGGTTAAAAAAAATGCCACCCATTAAGTTCTCACCTTTAAATCTCAGGTCCCACACTTCCTGGTGCAGCTCTGAATAGCGTCTCCACCCTGGGTTGTTCCTTTGCCCTGAGATGCCTGATGCTTCTGATATTTCCTTTCTGAGGTTGCCTATGACAGGGAGCCTCAGCCTTTGGGACAGACCTGAAGCTTCAATTTAAGCAAGCATTTCAGTCCCTTTGATAGGGTCAATTGTTTTCTATAATGTGATCTACTTGCTTTTCTAAATTAAATACTGTATGCAAATCACTTCTGATGTATCTTGCTATCTTCTAAGAAAATAGTTGTACCCGAATTAACAGTAAAAACTGTTATATCAGATGATTTCTCTCTTTTGTAGTCATGGTAAGCTGTGGTTTTTTTTTTTTCTTTTTGCCTTAAAATAAAAGATAACAAGGATGTCAAAGGAAGCCATGGAACATCCTTATGATTATTTGCTCTCAATATTCATTAACTTTAAAATCAAAGATTTACAACAGAAATGAATATTTCTGTTCTTAACACTTCTGTTATCTTGGTAGTAACATTATGCACATAGTGCTCTTGGGTAGCTGGTCAGTGTCTTGTGACTGAGGCATGACAACTCAGCCAATGCCACAAACTAGAGGCTTTATTTCCAGCAAATATGATTTTTGGGTCGTATTTGTTATAGTCACACAAAGACATGTTCTGAGAAATGTATCACTAAGTTGTATCATTGTGTAAACAGCATGCTTTCATAAATGAAGGCAGCTATGATGTCACTGATGGTGTGGTGGTGGCCTAAATCTGTACTCTGGAGTGGAACTCTGGAGGTTGAGAAGGGAACATCTAGAGTTTAAGATAAGTCCAGGCTACAGTGTAAAATACTATCCCACTAAAACATCAAATCACTCACTCACTCACTCACTCACTCACTCACTCACTCACTCACTCAATCAATCAATCATCTACATTCCTTATGGAAGTAGTTAGTTTTCTCATTGCAGTAACTATCACGTGATAAGTAAGCAATATTGCATTGTGTCTTATGGTTTTAGAGTGGACACAATGTATCCCGGTGGGGTGGGTGTGGTGAGAGAAGGCCTAGACCAGACAGCGGATTCTGCTGCTTGGATCTTTCTCTTTTTTGAATCAGTCTAGGACTCTGGCCTCTGGTCTTGTGGTGCTCTCATTCAGAAAGGTTCTTTCTTCTTAAGTCAATTATGTCTGGAAATACCCTCCGTGATACACAATGAAGAGTAACCATTATACCTGTGTTATTTGTGCACAGGTTATTATGTATATGGAACATTTGGTTAATATTTGGCATCTTATGTTTCAAATTTCTTTCTTCTGAATAGAAAGCACAGTTTCCCTGTTAAACTGACTTTCCAGGTAAAAATTCAGAAGACAGTTTCTCAGACATTGATATCTGGAATATCCTCTGGACAAATTAATTCTGTGAAAAGTATACTTAGTCCTATAAGGCCTTGTTAAGTGAGAACAAATGGTCTCAACAAGTAACTTTGAGACTCTAGGCTGGGATTGCTACTTTGAGGCTATTTGGGTATTTCATATGGAAATATGCTTAAGGGTTGGGCAATCAAAAAGAAACAATGTATCATTCAGAAGTATAATTCTGAAAAGTAATTGTTGGACCTTAAGTAGAAGATGGGCAAGAGTAGGCAGGAAGTGTTATCATCTCCATCCATTCCACATGTGACCAGAATCCTAGAGTTGTTAGATAATGGAGTTACAAAAATAAACAAAATGTTAGAACTGTATGAGATTGCCTCATTCCATTGGTCCATCCTAAAAAGCTCTAAAATAACCTGAACATTAAGAATATCAAATCAAATCATTCTTGAGATTGGATGAATTTCTATTTCATTTAGCAGGAATTCCTATACAAGTGAAATGACAGTAGCCCTGGGGAGTATGAATAGAGTCGATTAAAAATAGAATGCTCTAGTTATGTGGTAAATAATTAAGTAGAGAGGTGTGGAATACAGTTCCACATTTTCTTCTATCCAAATTTAGATAGTGTGCTGAACTGGCAGAATAATTCTCCTGCATTTCAGTTTATCCTAACATGTACAGACCTTTCAGAGCTACCTCGTATGCCCTTCTGAAGCCTATGATGAATGTTGCACATCAGTACTTCCAGTGTTACCTCTTCTTCATTGTCCCTTTTTGCCCCCTAGGTCCCACAATGTCAGCCTGTCATGCTCAAACCCTGTACCTAGCATTTTCTAAGTTTCTTTCAGAATGAGAATTGATTTGTGAGGTGGTGCAGGGTTCAGCTTTGTCCTTTCTTATGACATTTGCCATGGGTGGCAGTTCTTTTATAGTTTATAGAAATGCATCTCTCTGGCTCAGTGGGTAAGAGCACCCGACTGTTCTTCCAAAGGTCTGGAGTTCAAATCCCAGAAACCACATGGTGGCTCATAACCATCCGTAACAAGATCTGACTCCCTCTTCTGGAGTGTCTGAAGACAGCTACAGTGTACTTACATATAATAAATAAATAAATCTTTAAAAAAAAAATGCATCTCTCATGATCTAAGATGTATAGTCTGTTTGGGATAAATTAATGAAAATTGTACACGCTGGATATAAGCTAAGAACATGCACGTACTGAAATGACATATAACTACTCAGTGTTCATATACAGTCATTTTTGCTGCTCAGTGGGTATGTGAGTAACATTTTAGTAAAAATAGGCTCCTGATTAAATTGCATCTATTATGGCTGAACCCGATAGTTTCATGCATTATTATTAAAGCATATGAACCAACAATAGAAGCATCTACTGCTTCACTGTTTAATTTAGTTGGGGAATCTAATAAAACATATTTTTAATAAGAATGATGTAAAACTATACTTAGTGGGAAATGAAAGTTGGCGTTTAATTTTTTATGATCCAGAGTTTTAATTAGGAAACCTACTAACAGTGTTTTTAGTTTGAATTCCAAATTCCCCAGAGATTCTCCTGTCTTAAGTTCTAATTATTTTCGCTGAACTTTAAAATTTTTATTTAGTATTTTGGGGGATTATTTTGAAAAAAAAAATCGTGTGGGCTAAATTTTTTTTTCAAACACAAATGTAACACATTTAACTGTAAAAATTAAACCTGCTCAAAAATGTGGATTTGTTCTCTGTGATTAAATCCCAAATATTTCTCTACTGAAGATACATGAACTCCAACAATGCTGCCATTTCATCCTCATCAAGTTTCTTTAATACCAAATTAAAATGATTTACATGATGAATTTATTTAATTATTATTCTGAGTCAAGGTAGTTAAACTAATGAAGCTTTTAGAATGTGCTTTTAATGGCAATTGCTCTATAAATAATCAGATCATCATTTTCAGAATTATAGACTAACTTTACAAGTAATATAAAAGGAGCAGGCAATTAGAAAGTAATTTACTATGAATTGTAAAGAATTTTGATTCTTTAATCCTTTAGCTATATTTATGTGTGTGTACTTGTGTGCACATGTATATTTAATCATTTGCAATTTCTTAAAGTGGTACTTATGTTTCTAAAAGCAGAAAGAAGAAAAATTTGGCTTATATCTAGAGCTTAAGTATTAAACATAATAGCTTAATTCTGCATTTACTTAAAATTCATTGTGTGCCATTCATGTAGACTTGCATTATTAAAAAATATGTTCTACTTTCCCCAGATTAAAACTCTGTGTCTTAGCATCTCTTAATATTATTAAAGTGGTTTTATGTAAATAAGTATGTAAGAGTTATCTTGTACTCCATCAGTATCTAGGATCATGTCATTCCCCAAAGACCAACTCCTTTTGGCTAGATTCTGCTCTAGCTCAGGTATGAGGCTTAGGGCTGGGCTTGCTAGGACACCTACCTGCTCAGATCAGCAAAGGATGTCAAAGGACTTGGGAATATTCCTTCTAGCTCAGTTCTTTTGAGATGTTCTACTTGAGGTTTGTTAGTATTTTCCTGACCACATTTCCTCTCCTGTGAAAGACTGAATGAATTAGAACCTTGGGAGATGACAGAATCCTGTGAAACAGAGAATCAGATTCAAGACCTTTTCAGTCTGAGCGCTAAGCCATATGTGTCTCCCAGTGTTCAGGTGAAGTTGAGTTCACATGATTTGTGTGTGTGTGTGTGTGTGTGTGTGTGTGTGTGTGTGTAGACACTTTTGCTGTGTCTCATTGACTAGCATGTGACTTGTTATGTAGCTCATACTTCCCTGAAATTAGATGTTATCCTTTTGTCTCAGTATGTCACTAGTCATGAGCTAGCTTAGCTGACTCAAATCCATTTTGAGCCTACCGGTATAAGTCATTATTTGAGCCTTATTGCAGTGTGAGGACTACCTCGATTTCCCTTACACAATTTTCTTGAACAAGTTTTCTTTTTTCTAATTCTTATATTTTTTTTTGGTATTAATACCACACAAGTATATTTTATAAACTTTCAAGAAAGGCAAATCAATGCTATATTTCTTTACAATTTTCCTATACTTGTTTGAGTCAACTACCAACTCTTAAGGAAAGAAAAACAGTCTTAGTCTTTATGCAATTCAACAACTCAGTAAGTTTAGTGTTGAGTGGGGCTTTGAAGCTAGAGTTGTTCGACAGCTGGGCAAACAAATCAGCTACATCAGAGATGAATTGACTATAAAAATATTGATTTACGGGGTTGACAGGAATCATAGTAAGATTTTTGGATGATGAACAGAAAGGACAGCTGCAGAGTATTGAAGGAAGGGACAGAAAGTGTATTTCATTGTATTTATTACAAACTTGTAGTAAAAATCACCTATTCTCACATCTCCATTTGACTGAGTGTGTCTTGGGTTCAAGAGACAATCAATTCTATCTTGTTCACCTTTACACACCCACTTTAAAGTGTGACATCTGCAAAAGTAAAAATCACTTTTGAGCTGAAGTTGCTTGTTTATGTAATAAGTTCAATCCTCATTAAGTTCCTTTTGCCCAAGTGTTTGGTAATGTATGCTTTCTGGCATTTACTTCCCAGTTCTCCCTCCAAACAACAAATCTACATAGTAGTGTATGAACTTAAATTGAGCTCTTTAAGAAGTCCATGTAAAGAGATTGTTCAATTCAATAATCTCTTAATGATAGTTTATAAAATTATTACTTTTAATAACATGAACTTTTCACATTAATGTTTGTAAACATCATACTACATCCATCTTAAATTTATAATGAAAATAAATAGTAACTTTTTAAAAAACGAGCTGAACTGAGACAAGGTGGCCTGTGCTCACTCTGCCAGTAATATTTACAATCTGGTACATTTGAGAATTGTTTTTTTCTCTCTGCATTGTGGATGAGTTAGTGCTCTTTAGACTAGGAACATGTACTAAAAGATTATGGGATGATAGAAGGCTTCTCCCCATCCTTCTCCCAACCTGTCTTCTCTCCTTCAAAAAGCTAGATTACACACATGAGGAGTGCTTAGAAATCAGGGAGACTGTTGAAGGAACAGACTAAGTTTCTTCCTGCAAAATAATCCTGGACTCCCTGTTTCCTTTTCTTGCCATCCACCCCGACTTGGTGACAAAATATAGTCAAACTCTACAGGCAGAACAAAACCTCATAGTTATATCAAGAATGTTATCAACGGTACACTTTCTTTCCTCTTTATAAATGCACTTATAACTTTGTGTCTTGAAGGTAGAAACATGTATTATGTTAGTTTTCCATCTCTGTGACCACACATGTAAGATAAACAACTTAAAGCTGACAAAAATTATTTGGACTAATATTTCAGAAGAATGATACCATTCACATGCATTATTGATTATAGGCTCCCAGAGAGGCACAATATTGTGTTGGAATGAGCTGATGGCTGGGGCTACTTACTCCATGGTAGACAGGAGGCAGAATAAGAGAATACAGGAAAGGCCAAGGCAAGATCCAGTACAAAAGACATGCCATCAAGTGATTCATTCACTAGAACAAAAACATCAGGAGTGGATCACCTCTGGAAATGCCCCACATACATGCCCAGAGGTGTACATTAACCTCGCAGGAGTCATTCACTCTACACCAGCTCACACAATCCATATAAAGAATCATGGCATGTATATATGTATGGGTAGGTTTTTCGTGCACATGAGTAATGAGAGGAGAGAGAGCATAGGAAGAGAGAAGGGGGACAGGAAGCAGAAGAAGAGGGGAGAGAAAAAAGAAAAGGAAGAGAGGGGTATGAAGGTGGACTGAAAAAAAAAGACAGTTGAAAAAAAGCTATTTCAACAATAATAACCTTTTTTCTAGTTTCCTACAAGGAAAATTTCTTTTTTCTTGTTCTCTCTCTCTCTCTCTCTCTCTCTCTCTCTCTCTCTCTCTCATCTCATACAATTGTTTCATTATGTATTTGGTGACATGAAATGTCAAGGTAACTTCCAGAATTTTGAAGTTTTTAATCCAGTAGCTGTAACTAGTCTGTGTCTCTGTCCTAGTGTGGAGAGTTATTTTAGTAACACATTATTATTTTGATATAATTAAGGCTTGAAGGATAGCTCTTAGCATCGCACAGCATAAGCTGCACGACTCATCAAGGCTTATCGTTTTCTTTATTCAAGTCTATGATAGAAAGCCAAGGAATTAAGACGAAGAGTTTTTCAATACGGTTGAGTTGGTACACTGAATGCTTATCGTGCATCCTGACATAGTCTGTCAGTGGGCACACAATCTTGAAATACATGCCAATAATAAGTAGCTTCTTCATCTAAATTTCTATGTATATGAATCTATTAAAGCAAAATACATCTAAACTCCAATAGAGCAAGCATAAAATCAAATTATTTTAACATTACTTCTAACAGAAAATGAACACTGATGGTGATGGAACACTAACCTTTCTTAATTGTTTATAAAAAAAATCACGTATGGTTTACAGAGTTAACTTTGTAAATTTCCTATAAACTTATAAAGAAACTATTATTTTCTTAATATAAGTGAGGAAACCCCAGGGTCATTAATTAGCCTCTTACCTCCATAACTCTGCAGTACTAGAGCAAGATTAGAGTGTACACATTCAGCGGGAAGAGCCTCTGGCATTAGATGTGAGTTTCTAAGCTGCCACACGCTCTCCTCTGTAACCACTCATCTGACTCTGCAAGCTATTCTTGCTTCTAGGGCTTAGACCATGGCAGGCTCAGCCACTGCACCACGCTCTCATAATCTGAGCAGAGAATTAATGTTCCAGTCTCTTCATGGAGCTGCTGCTTTTGAATTGACCTGCCTTTCGATGGTTTTGCATACCCTCCTACTTGACAGCTGCATTCTTTTGATTTTACACAGTAATATAAACCATTCAATGTCATTCCTGGCTGTTGAAATCTATTGGTTATGAGTGGTTTGTATTCCGTTGATTTTAGTAAGATCTCTTGACAATAATTACGCTGTGTTTAAAATTCCCATTTCTTTTTATCTATTAAAAATGTTATTGACTTCTGATAAGTCTTTCATCCGTCTCTGTTCTTCCACTGTGTGGGAAGGACAATAAGAAATTGTGCCCGGTTTCCTCTTTGGCTTTCATTGTTTTGAATCTTCTGATTCCATTTTACTATGCTTTATTCTAAATAATGAGACCAGACTTTGATAGAAGGAAGAATAAAAACTTTCATTCATGACTATCAACTCATGCCAATAATGATTTATATTTTCTCATAAGCCTTTTATTTTATAACATTCCAGTTTTGCCTCACATAAAATAACAGCAAAATATATTTTATGACGAGTACTATTTTTCTACATAAAACATCAAAATAAGTTGCTTGAAGTGTCAGCCATACAAATACTATACCCTAAAATAAATGACTTTATGTAATAGCGGTCTTTAGATATAATATACATACTTTAAAATGAGTTTATCTTGTATGAGAAGTAGAAATTATCCAAAGTATAATTTATCCATCTGAGTAGACATAGATGACAATAGGATTTTTGATCCTAAAGCAAATTTTGCAAATGAACAAAATGCCAAGTTGCAGCAAAAGCCTATCAAGGTTAGTTGCATCTGTGACCAGGAAAAACAACTGTACGGTAAACTCCATTACATGCTTATAAGACACAGTGGCTTTCAGGGATATATTTGATGAATTGAGAAATTATTTATCAATTTAGTTACTACTTCTTAGTTACAACATAGTTTTTTTTTCTGACAGTTGTAAACAGTGTCTAGTCCTACCTACACAGCGTGCCAACTACTAATCTGTAAACAGGGTCCTTTCTGCATTTATATCTATGGATAAATGAGAAGTTCTTAACTCTTATAATGGAAAGAAAGGCGTTACTCTAGGCAAGAAAAACACTATAAACTAGATATTTTGACCTTTCCTTTGGAAATCATTTTGACCTATGGATGAGAGGATTATCCTAATTACAAGGTAAGAAATTAAAGCAATCCAAATTGTCTGTTTTCACTTTTTAATTATTTATAGCTATCATACAAAAAAAAATGGTTTGGATGCCATTTTCACACATAGTCATTGTACTTTGTTTCTATCCACCCATTATCATCCATCAGGACCCCACCCTAGGTCCTCTCCTCTACCAAATATGCTTCTCCATCACATATACATAAATACAAATGTGTATGTGTGTATGTACGTGTGTGTGTGTGTGTGTGTGTGCATGCTTATTGAAATCTACCTCTACATGTGAGAGAAAATATGTAATATTTGTCTTTCTGAGTCTGGCTCATTTTGCTCAACATAATGAATTCCATCTATTTCCCTGAGAATAGCATAATTTTCAAAATTGTCTGTTGTATTATGAGTCCTTCTCATTTTATAAAATAAGTTGTTTCCTTTTTCTTTCCATTAAACCATGTTGGGATGCTTTGCTGCTAAAATATAATGTCTTATTATATTCATGTAAATTTCCTAAGATTCTTTGTACAGAAGTTCCCAACCTGTTCTCAGAGTAATGATGGACAAGAGTCACAGAATCATGGAAATTGTGCTCAGGTCCCAGTTTTGTGACTTCACTACTGTGCTCTGTGGTTAGGGTCAACCAGGGAGACTCGATGTGAGGTTAAGAAGAACATTTCCCTCAGTCACATCACAGAGTCCATGAAAGGAGCCACTTAGAGTGTATAGCCATTTAAACACATATATCCACTGTTCCTTATGAACCATGACTTTACAAAGCTGCAAAGCAGAAGGAGTCTTTTACTACTAATGTCATGTCTTTTACTACCATTTGTCATGGTAGATTTGGGGTGCTTTAGGTAGCAACAGTAAATGACAGAAAAAAATGGGAACCACAAATTTGAAGAAAGAGCCTACTGTCTTATGGAAATAAGAGAGGGAAGGATTTCTTTCCAAGGAGGTGGCCAAGCTCTAGAGGACAGATGACAGCTCACATGTGAGAAGAGGTAAATGACAGAGGGCTCACAGACTAGCACAGGCAGAAGTAGCTTGTCAACCAGCTTGTCCCCAGGAAGCTAATAAGCTATTGTAGTTCATCAGTGTTTTGATGTTAACAACATTGTTTGACTTTTGATTCCTTTTGTCACCAGAGTGAGAATTTGGTATTTTTCATATTAACTGCCCTCAGGCTAAGCTTGGCATAGCAAAAAGAATCAATTTCTTGGCTTAGAATCCTTTTTATTTTTTAAATTTTTTTATGTTTTTTTTTTTTTTTTTTTTTTTTTTTAATTTCCATGTTTTACTGCCCCCACCCACCCCTGTCCACCCTCCAACTGTTCCACATCCCATACATCCTCCTCACCACCCTGTCTCCACATGGATGTCCCCATCCCCCACCCTACCTGACCTCTGGGGCACCCAATCTCTTGAGGGTTAGGTTCATCATCTCTGAATGTACACAGACCTGAAAGACCTCTACTGTATGTGTGTTGGGAGCTCTATATCAACTGGTCTATGCTGCCTGTTTGATGGTCCAGTGTTTGAGAGATCTTGGGGGTCCAGATTAATTGAGACTGATGGTCCTCCTACAGGGTTGCCCTTCTCCTCAGCTTCTTTCAGCCTTCCCTAATTCAACCACAGGGGTCAGCAACTTCTGTCCATTGGTTGGGAACAAATATCTGCATCTGACTCTTTCAGCTACTTGTTGGGTCTTCTGGAGTTGGCTTGGAATTCTTAAGTGCTTATTTCTGAGTTAAAACATATATACATGTGCTTTAATTATGAACAAAAGTCTAAACATCTCATAGAACCAATTATAAAAATGAGAAGAATGCATAATTTTATGAGAATATTTTCATCTTGATTGAAAAAAAAATCAATAAATGAATGACAAAAATGAAAAAAAAAATAAAAAGCTGCTTGAAGACAGGTGACATGCAGAATTCTTTTGAGAAGAACCAAGTAGCCACAGCCAGAGGAGGAGGGAAGCTTGAGAAGACAAGGTCTGCATGTGATAATATCTAGTTAGTGATATCTTTAGTTAATATCTAATTGGTGAGCCAGTGCATGGTCGGGATGACTGGCAACATCCCATGGCTTTATATTGCCTTGTCCATTCATCATTTCATCCCAAGGAATTAAGCCCAAGAGCGTGAGAATAAGATGCTTGGTAATTTATGCTTTATGCTAGAAAGAGTCTTACATATGGACAAGCTAGTGTGACGCTGTCTAACAGGTACAAGTGGAGAGCTCTACAACGCTGAAAGATTATTTCATTGGGTTGAGTGCATCTCAGAAACATGAGGAAGGCCATCACGAGCACTTTTGACAAGGGCAGGCTTCTTATGGGATAGGTCTCATGTGCTAATAAAAAGAGAATAAACCAACCCCTTTTAAAGCTGCTTGTCATCTCACACATCTCAGCCATTCACTTCCTATGAAGGAGGGCTTAAAGAAAAGATGATGGCTGTTCTAATGCTGATGGAATATGCATTCTGAGCTAGAAATTACTGAATGACTTGTATTTATTATTTTTTTTCCAGAAGTATGGATATAAATAAAATTCAATTTAAAAGAAAAAATATCCATTTCTGTATGACAGGGAAGCTTTGTGGATATTGTACCCTTTGTACTTTAAATGCAAATGTTAGCAAATGGCATCACCAAGTTGTAGCAGGAAACTGAAATAATCATTACCCAAGTTCCAGAGCTTTTAAAGATATTATCAGTCAATGTTCTTCCATTTTTTGATACCTTGTAGACATATGAACATTACTGCACATTTGTGTTCTTCCATAAGTAATCCCTTCACATCTCAGAAAGTCTCCTTTAGGCCAGATAGATGCTTCAAACTCTTTTGTCTAATCTTTGTTATCATCTAAGCAACTATTTCATCTTTGCCTTTCACATTGACTTGGCATCATACAATCATCCATTTCCTATGAAAAAGATGCTTTTTGAAAAATGCATAATTAAACAATTTTGTCCTCATGCAAACATGGTGGAATGCATTTACACAAAGAGGTGGCTAGAGTGTTATTAAGCAATGCAGCTCTTTGAGATCATGGACATGTCTAGTAGTCCATTGCTGAACTAAAAATTAGTCAGAAGGTATGAGATTATACATATGTGTTATCTTAGACATGATTTATTAAATATTTTGTATTTCATCTTCTTTTGTAAATCTGACTTTAAAAATGTCTCACTGAAATGAAACACAACGTGGCTTGTGGCAGATAACTGATCTACTGAAGTGAATTTATGAAGCATATCCACAGACCCAATTTTATGTTTTAATGTTTGTGTGTATATATAGATTGTCTGGGAAAGAGATCATTCATGTGTGTGGATATGGGTACATGGTACAACAACAGGCATGTGGAGGCCAGAGGACAACTTCTAGCATCTGCCCTCATATTTCTACCTTGTTTTAGACAGGGCCCCTTTTGCTATTTTCCTGAAGCCAATGCTAGGCTACTTGACTCTTGAACTTCTAAAGACTGAAGTCTTTATCCCCTGACTCTGTTTCCCATCTGGCTGTAGGAGTACTGGGACTATATAGATATATCACCACATTGGGGCTCGAAGGATCAAACTCAGCTCCTCCAACTTGTAAGTTATTTATCCACTGATCTATTTACTCAGGCAAAACTCATTTTAATGCCTGCAGTATATCACACCTATTTAGAAATAAAACTGACTGAAGATACTCTGTACAGTTGGACAAATGCCTATATTAGCAAGATACAAAAATGTCCTTAAGAAGAGCCAGTGCAGAATTAATCTGACTGAGACATTTCTCTTCTAATGATAACCCAGTTTATGTCCATTAATATCTGTAACTATGTCTATGCTGGTTGGGTTATGATACCCTTCTTCAAAATCAATTTCCAGATCTTTCTAACTTAAAGATAAATACAAACATTAATCTCATCTACAAAGGAAATCATGCGTTTATTGCTTGTGTGTTTAATTGTTGGCTAACATTTTTTTAGATTAGTAAAACATAACAGATTTCAAGTAACGTGAGATGAAAAGAAAGAATAAATGAATTTCATTTATGGAACTTTAAAATCTGTAGGTTTTAAATGTTATTAAGTATAAAATAATATTTTATTTGATGGCTTAGTATCAACTTACTTAGGAATTAGTTTTATTTTTCTTGGTTTCCCAAATATAGAAACAGCTATCCATTAGTACTTGTTTTATCTCTATGGCAAGGAATATCCTGGAATACGTACATACTATATTGAATTAGACTGGAGGATAGGATATTTGACAGTTTCTCAAATCACCACTAGAGGTCTACAAATAGAACTTTTCTGTAAATAATTTTCCCTTAAACACAGGTTTATAATAAAGTAGCTCAAATGAATGGAGGTAAAATTTCTTCTCTTTCATTTCAATGTCATTTATTTTGTGAACTTTAATCCCACTCATGGATAGGATGACCCATACTTTGTGGGGATTTTTGTACTTTTCTTCACATGTTTAGATGCTGAATTGTTACTATTGATTTCAAGAAAAATTAACTGTGAATGGTTGAGTGACCCTTAGTTTTTTTTTTATATATATATATAAACATATATGCATGTATTTGTATATAAAATTAGGATCTATGTATATAAATATATTCATTAGAGAAAAATAAGTTTGTCTTGATTTTATTTTCCAGTAGACTGTGTGAATTCCATTTGCTCTTAAAGAGTCTCCTGTCTACCAACATATTTCATACCAATTTGTGAATGACCCTTCAGGGACTTCTCAGATGTTCATGGAAATTAAATACAAGCTGAGAGTTCAGTGACCAGGAGCCTACATTATTCTTAAAGATGTGGTTAAAATAAATGCTTTCCATTTGGTTATGGGTAATAAATGCTATCAAAGCCACCACTTAGAAGAACCCTGAAGATGTTAAATGCCATTATTCTATATTATACAATTTACCTTTATATTTTTTCATGTAAAAAATTTTTTTAGCTCAAATGTTTAAAAAAAATAAATAAAAGGAGGATCCTGTCTTTAAACTCTGGTGCACTGAAGGAACTCAGTGCAGGCAAATGTGAGAGCGTTTGTCTTCCTGCAGTAGGCTCCAGGTGACATCATAACAAATGTTCTTCAGTGACACTCTATTATGTCTTCAGTACTTTGAACAGTTGAAGCCTACAAAGATTAGCAGAGTCACTTTTTTATACCCTTTCTTTCACTAAGATAAAACCCAAAGTTGGGTAATAGTATAATTTTGTTGGAAGAATTGAAGGGATATATTCGTTCCCCAACGTTTCAGGAACTCTTGGCCCAAGATAATTATGAATACAGTATAATGAAAAGATGACAATCTGAGTGCAAGAAAAAAAATCCCATCTTGATTTCTGACTGTTTGATTGTCTCAGAAGGTGTGTATTTAGATGACACTGTACCAGTTGTCATCACAAGGATGCCAGTGCAACAAGGGGATGGCATTGTTTCATCCAGTAGCGTTAACTATCGTTAACTATCTTTTGTTCCCTGCTTCTGAGTAACTGTATTTTACACTACTAAGGACAGCCTTTTGCAGAAGCGAAATGCTACTGCCAACATATTTAGAAGATGCCATTCTCTTTAGCTGATATAAATGATGCTTTGAGTGACAAGATTTATACTGTCTCTAGACTGCTCATTACAGGCTCTACATTTTTCTTTGCCCATTGTACTGGTGGGAAGCTATATCGGCACAAGGAAAGGGCACTGGGGTCTGGAACAGTTAGGAAGAATCCTTTGCAAGTAGCAAGTTCCATAGTCTGTTCACAGGCATCCAGTGACTAGGCTATGGTGTGTCTTTCCTAACCCATTTCCTCTGCTGTGCTTTGGTTTAAGTAATTTCCTTTCATATAACTCAAAAACCACTTAGCCCCTCTTTAGCAGTGTGCAGGCTTCTTCTAAGGATAGTCTGTGAATTTTAATTTTAGACACTATTTATCTCCAGCTTTTTAATTTCCATTTGGTGGTCACTAAGACTTTTTATTTTGTACCAAACCATCTCATCAAGGAATGGAGTTTCTCCATCTCTTACTGTAAATTAGCATAATAATAATGATTAGTTTAAAGCCCAAAGCATGCCAAATTCAGTCTTTGAATAATCAATGAATCATCTTTTATTTATTGTACTTTCCCTTTAATACAAGTAATTTTTCCTTAATATCTTACAAGGTCATAATGTATTCTGGGTCTGTCTATAACCGGATGGTGGGTGAAAGTGTTTTATGGTTATTGGGCCAGTGTTACTCTGCATCCCTGAATGTCTTCAAAGAAGGTCACCATTTATCATTCCCTTGTGGCTGATTCACTAAGTCTGTGGTTTCCTAGTTCCCACAACTATTTTTTGTGTTAAAACTATATTTCATGTGTAGCAATATAGTTGACGTGTTAAAGCCACAGAGCAACAAACATTTCACTTTTGATGCCCTAATGCACAGTAGAATTAAGATACAAGTCCGTTTTCCAGTCACAGCCACAAAGGAATGACACATGTTGACATGTTGAGTTCTGCTAGCAAATAATGATTCTTGCTACTTCAATATCCACAAAGCTAAATTAATATATTTACCAAGAAAGAAGGAAAGGAAGGAAGGAAGAAAGTAAGAGAGAGGGAGGGAGGGAGAAAGAAAGAAAGGGAGGGAGGAAAAAGAGAAAAAGAAAAGAAAGGAATAAGGAAAGCTATGACATTCAAATTAGAAAAGAAATGAGTTTATATCCTTTCCCCTGACAGGTGTGTTTTTCCCTGCAATGCATCCTTCGCCCAAACCTAGCACGCTCCCTTCATAGCTTTTCTAAGTGTTTCTGCTCTTCCTATAATTTGGCTAATTTTTTTCTATCCCTATGCCATCCTTGCCATATGCTGTTTGATCCTCTTTCATGTAGGAAAATGGCTTCTTCTCACTCCTACATCCCTCCCACATCCAACTTTGCTTCCTCACTTTTTGTCTTAGTTCCCCCCTTTTTCTCTTAACTTTTTAGTGATTTGTGGATAATTACATATTTTATTTCTTTTTACAGTAACTATTTTTAATGAATCCTTTAGACTTTCATCAAATGCTATCTATTCAATAGTGAGTTTTATTTTTAGACCTCTCTCTTTCAGCCTAGACTTACACATGCAATTGCCCATTTTGTATTTCACGTGGACATAAGATAAAAATATTTATCCACACTAAGCTCAGTTTTTCTTTACATAGTGATAGTTAATTTAAAACTGCTGTCCTTACAAATATTTCCATCTCAAACTCATCTCCATTGTTCTTGTTGTTCATAGCAGTAGTCCTTTATTTCTCTCTTTTTCTAATATTATTTTGTCTATGAGAAAATTCCAATCATTGTTCATCCCACCTTTACAGTCTGTCCAAATTTGGGCACACATCTCCACGTTTGTACATACTTTCCTAACACAAACTCCAACCAGAATCTGGCTATTGATTGGAATCTTCTGCTTTCTTCCTTCCAGTTGTAGCTCTGTCCCTACTCGACAATATGCACCGAGTCTCTGAGATGCTGTGAAACTGCAAGCAGCCTATGTAATTCTTTTGCTTAAACTCTCGAGTGGTTGCCATACTTCTCACAATAAAGTGTAAAGTCAATAAATGTCATAACCAATATATTTTCCTTGTCAATCTTTAAGCATGCCAGAAGTACAGAATCTTCAGGGTTTGTGATAGTATTAATTTGGTCAAAATCCTCTCTCTATGTTACTGATCCCACAGTTTTCTTCAGTAGTTTGCTCTAGTATTGCCTTTCCCCATGATCTAAATGATGATTTTATTTACATTGCAATGCCTACTTGTCTTCCCTGTTTGATCTTTCTCTAAGGTACTTGTTTCTTCTGTAGTGCTTGTTTTTTGAATTTACTTTTTGTATTTTACTTGTTTTCATTCATATACTGTTAGAATTTAAGTGGATAGGAGAGATTTCAACAATTGTGTTCATTCTGCATCCTTACAATAATGCCTCCCACATGTAAAGATTTCTAAATCTGTTAATATATTATTCCTCTTGTTCTGGAAACAAGCATGGCCAAGCCCTGTCTGATGCTTGAGGTATACCTTCCTGTGTGCATATTCACACAGAATTGTCCCAGAGAGGCTCCTGGGTCCCCATGTGTGCTGCTCATGCATCCTTCCATGCTCAGGTGACAGGACCTTCCTCCTCCTGTGTCAGAGACCTTGAGATTGGCCATACTTTTGTTGATGTGGCACATCTACTTACCCTCAGTCCTGCTGGCTACATCTAATCTAGCTAGGTTCTAACTTTTCTCACCCTCACTAACACAATAAGTTTCATTTATAAGCTTTTACTACACACACACGCACACACATTGAAATGAACTTTTCATTTCAATGATAACATTTCATATTCATCTTTCTTGCTAAAGTTATGAATGTGGCTCCATAGAGATTCATTCTATTTATATTATTGCTATTCAGCTTTCTTTCTTATCCCTTTACATCCTGCTCACTGCCCTCTCCAGGTCACCCCTACCACAATCCTTTCCTCATTTCCCCCTCCCTTTCTTCTCTGAGTTTCTGGGCACCCACTGGGTATCCCCATACCTTGGCACTTCAAGTCTCTGCAAAGCTAAGCATACCCCATCCACTGAGACCTTACAGGGTAGCCCAGCTAGATCATTTCCCACATACAGGCACCAACTTTTGGGATAGCCCCTACTGTAGTTGTTTGGGACTCACATGAAGACCACACTGCACATCTGTAACATATGTGCTTGGAGGCCTAGGTCCAGGCTGTGTATGTTCTTTGCATAAGTGAATAAGAAAGAAAGAAAGCTGAATAGCAATAATATAAATAGAATGAATCTCTTTGGAGCCACATTCATAACTTTAGCAAGAAAGATGAATATGAAATGTTATCATTGAAGTGAAAAGTTCATTTCAATGTGTGTGTGTGTGTGTGTGTGTGTGTGTGTGTGTTTGTGTGTTTAGTAAAAGCTTATAAATGTTTCAGACTCTAAGAGCCCCAGGAGTCCAGGTTAGCTGACTCTGTTGGTCTTCCTGTGGAGTTCTTATTCTCATTGAGGCCTACAATCCTTCATCCTATTCTTCCATAAGAGTCCCCAAGTTCCATCTACCATTTGGCTGGCCTCTAGAATTTTATATTACAGTTTTTGGTATTGTCATAGAGGGGTTATTGGATGCAAAGATAATAGTTTTGAGCAAATGCTAAATGTGATCTTGGAGAAAGCAGCATACAGTCATACTGTATCTTTGAAAAATACTTTTAATGATAAAGCACTTTTCACATAGAACGAATTTAAAAATTTGCATAATGAACAGCATTAGATGGCCTTAGCAATGATTCTACATAGACACTAACCATCAGCAATGATGGGCTGTTTTTAAACATTCAAAATCAGCAATGTAAGAAAAAAATCTGAGAATGTAAATTATATGAAAATATATAAGTAGTTTTTAACCATTAAACCTAAGAAACTCAACAATTTTAAGATTTTGCAATGTGAATAATACCTATAATTATAATCAATACTTTAAATTAGCTATAAACTGAAATTTTATAAAGAGAAAAATTAAGACTAGCCCCTCATTAATTATGAAGGAAAGAAAAAGAACTTCATATTTTGATGTGGTAAAATACTTAACTCCTTTAGAACTACTTTGAAAATTCTCAGAACTGATGCAGCCATATTTAATAATGAATACCACATGACTCCTCATCAAAAAATAAAAGGAATATCCCAATTCATATTCATATTCATATTCATATGATATTGGCTACTGGTTTGCTGTATATTGCCTTTATTATGTTTAGGTATGGGCCTTGAATTCCTGATCTTTCCAAGACTTTTATCATAAAGGGGTGTTGGACTTTGTTGAATGCTTTCTCAGCATCTAACGAGATGATCATGTGATTTTTGTCTTTGAGTTTGTTTATATAGTGGGCTTTGTTGATGGGTTTCTGTATATTCAACCATCCCTACATTCCTGAGATGAAGCCTACTTGGTCATGATGGATGATTGTTTGGATGTGTTGTTGGATTCGGTTTGTGAGAATTTTATTGAATATTTTTGCATCCATATTCATTCATCTGGTTTTCTTTCTTTGTTCGGTCTTTGTGTGGTTTAGGTGGCAGAGTAATTGTGGCTTCATAGAATGAATTAGGTAGAGTACCTTCTGTTTCAATTTTGTGGAATAGGTTGAGGAGAATTAGAATTGGGTCTTCTTTGAAGGTCTGATAGGACTCTGCACTAAACCTATCTGGTCCTGGGCTTGTTTTGGTTGGGATACTGTTAATGACTGTTTATATTTCTTTAGGGAATATGGGACAGTTTAGATTGTTAATCTGATCCTGATTTAACTTTGGTACCTGGTATCTGTCTAGAAAATTGTTCATTTCATCCAGGTTTTCCAGTTTCGTTGTGTATAAGCTTTTGTAGTAGGATCTGATGGTATTTTGGATTTTCTCAGATTCCGTTGTAATCTTTCCCTTTTCATTTCTGATTTTGTTAATTAGGATACTGTCCCTATGCCCTCTAGTTTGTCTGGGTAAGGGTTTATCTATCTTGATTTTCTCAAAAAACCAGCTCCTTGTTTGGTTGATTCTTTGTATAGTTTTTTTTTTTTTTTTTTTTTGGTTTCCACTTGGTTGATTTCAGCCCTGTGTTTGATTATTTCCTGCCTTCTACTCCTCTTCAGTTAATTTGCTTCCTTTTGTTCTAGAGCTTTTAGGTGTGCTGTCAAGCTGCTAGTGTATGCTCGCTCCAATTTCTTTTTGGAGGCACTCAGAGCTATGAGTTTCCCTCTTAGGACTGCTTTCATTGTGTCCCATAAGATTGGGTATGTTGTGGCTTCATTTTCATTAAACTCTAAAAAGTCTTTAATTTCTTTCTTCATTTCTTCCTTGATCAAGTTATCATTTAGTAGAGTGTTGTTCAGCTCCCTCATGAATGTTGTCTTTATTATTTATGTTATTGAAGACCAGCCTTAGTTCATGGTGATCTGATAGGATGCATGGTGTTATTTCAATATTTTTGTATCTGTTGAGGCCTGTTTTGTGACCAATTATATGGTCAATTTAGAAGAAGGTACCATGAGGTGCTGTAAAGAAGGTATATTTTTTTAAGATAAAATGTTCTATAGCTATCTGTTAAATCCATTTGTTTCATAACTACTGTTAGTTTCACTATGTCTCTGTTTAGTTTCTGTTTCCATGATCTGTCCATTGATGAGAGTGGGGTGTTAAAGTCTCCCACTATTATTGTGTGAGTTGTAATGTGTGCTTTGAGTTTTAGCAAAGTTTCTTTAATGAATGTGGATGCATTTGGAGCATAGTAGTTTAGAATTGAGAGTTCATCTTGTTAAACTTTTGATGAGTAAGAAGTGTCCCTTCTTACCCCCTTCTTACCTTTTTTGAGAATGTTGGGTTCACAGTAGGTTTTATTCTATATTAGAATAGCTACTCCAGCTTGTTTCTTGGGCCAATTTTCTTGGAAAATTGTTTTCCAACCTTACTCTAAGGTAGTGTCTCTCTTTGTCCCTGAGGTAGGTTTCCTGTATGCAGCAAAAAGTTGGGTCCTGTNTACATAACCAGTCTATTAGTCTATGTCTTTTTATTGGGAAATTGAATCCATTGTTCTTAAGAGATATTAAAGAAAAGTCATTGCTGCTTCCTGTTATTTTTGTTGTTAGAGTTGGAATTCTGTTCATGTGGCTATCTTCTTTAGGTTTGTTGGAATATTACTTTCTTGCTTTTTCTAGTGATTAGTTTCCCTCTTTGTGTTGAAGTTTTCCCTTTAGTATCCTTTGAAGGGCTGAATTTATGGAAAGAGATTATGTAAATTTGGTTTTGTCAGGGAATTCCTTGGTTTCTCCATCTATGGTAATTGAGAGTTTTGCTGGGTAGTGTTCTCTTAGGGTCTGTATGACATCTACCCAGGATCTTCTAGCTTTCATAGTCTCTGGGGAGATGTCAGGTGTAATTATAATAGGTCTGCCTTTATATGTTGCTTGATCTTTTTCCCTTACTGTTTTTAATATTCTTTCTTTGTTTTGTGAATTTGGTGTTTTGATTATTATGGGACAGGAGGAATTTCTTTTCTGGTCCAAACTAGTTTCTGTAGGCTTCTTGTACGTTCATGGGCATCTCTCTCTCTCTCTCTCTCTCTCTCTCTCTCTCTCTCTAGTTTGGGGAAGTTTCCTTCTACAATTTTGTTGAAGATATTTACTGGCCCTTTAAGTTGGAAATCTTCTGTTGTATCTATACCTATTATCCTTAGGTTTGGTCTTTTCATTGTGTCCTGGATATCCTGGAGGTTTTGGGTTAGGATCTTTTTGCATTTAGCATTTTCTTTGATTGTTGTGTCACTGTTTTCTATGGTATTTTCTGCACCTAAGATTCTCTCTTTGATCTCTTGTATTCTATGGTTATGTTTGCATCAATGGCTCCTGACTTGTTTCTTAGTTTTTTTTATTTCCACAGTTTTCACCGTTTGTGATTTCTTTATTGTTTCTACTTCCATTTTCAGATCCTGTATGGTTTTGTTCATTTCTTTCACCTGTTTGGATGTGTTCTCCTGTATTTCTTTAAGGGAGTTATTTATTTCCTTCTTATAGTCCTCCATCATCATCATGAGAAGTGACTTTAGATCAATATCTTGCTTTTCTGGTGTGATGGTGTATCCAGGACTTGCTATGGTGGGAGAGTTTGCTTCTGATATTGCCAAGTAACCTTGGTTTCTGTTTATGATCTTATGCTTGCCTGCTGCCCTCTAATTATCTCAAGTGCTTGCTGCCCTCAATATATCTGATTGGAGCCTGTCATTTCTGTAATCCTGATTGAGTCATAACTCCTAAGAGTATAGGTTTCTTTGTGATCTTGTGATTCTGGGATCCTGTGAACCTGAGATTCTAGGTGTGTCAGAGTTCTTGGTGGTTAAGCTTCCTCTGAGACTCTGAGATCCTGGTGTGACCAAGCTCCTTGGATCCTGGGATCCTGAATTCCTAAGATCCTGGGCGTGTTAGAGTACATCCTCTGAGGATTGTGGGGTTGCCTGCTGTGTTTGAAACCAACTGTTCATAGACCAGTGCTGACCAGAAGGAACTGGAGCAGCTGGTCAGGTGGGTTTCCTTTTTCCTTCCTCTTGCTGGCACATGCCCCTCACAACTGTTTTGGAACAGATTTTGAGTTCAACTCACCAGTGATCCTAAGATCCTGGCTGTGCTAGGGCGCCTGGGGTGTGGAGAGTCCTCTGGGGACCGTGGGACCATCTGCTGTGTTTGCTCACAAGGTGGTCCGGAGCTGGCGCAGACCAGAAGGCTAAAACTTTTTCAAGTTTTATAATTGTGCGATACTTCACATCAGAAATTCAACATTTTAACTTTCTTTTTGTAATATATTGATATTTCTTCTGATATTTCACCAAACTCCTCAATTAAAGAACAAAGGTTCTGAAAATTCTGGTAACTTGGTGATTAATTTCTATCAGAATTAATTATGTGGCTGGAAGAAATGGTTTAATGAGTAAAAAACTTTCCTATCAAAGATGTGGCTCAAGATTTGGCCTGAGCACTCACATACAAACACATCTAACTTCAGGGCTTCCTAACCCATATAGGCTAAGTGTATTAACAACCTTCTATAGCTCCAGGGCTGCTGGGGTGGAGGGAGGGGCAGACACAAGTAGATCTGGAGAAAACCATTGGCCTGTCAGCTCAAAAGAATCAGCTCCAGAGTCAGTGAGAGACCATGTCTCACAAACGATGTGCTCTATCAAGGAAGATACCCAAATTCTAACACTGTCTCACACACCTGTGTGTCCCTACAGAATTGGACTTCTGAACACTGGGGTGTACATACTGCTTTTGTACCTATTGTTTCACTCTAGTTAACAGATTTATTTTTTTTTTCAAAAATTGCACTATTATTCTGCTATACAGTAGTGAGCAGATACAAATATGTGTGTATTATAATCTAAAAAGATAATGATTCATTACAGCTTCATTGCACTTCATAGTTCAGAGCAACTCATTGAGGATTTTTGCATAAAACTTATTTGCATGCCAAATTAGTAGTAGTAGCACAAATGATAAAAGCTCCTGAATTTCAGCCTAAAAATCTCTCATTCCTTTTGATGAGACTATATTAAGTATTCACTTTCGAATGCCTAATGTTTTATCATTTTTACCTCTAAAATTTATAATGTATTGTAAAACCATTTGCACTTTAGTGGGCAGGTAAACAAGGTGCATGTAACTAAATAACAACAGATACCAGTTTATTTGTGGGTTAAAAGTTATAATTAGTTCTTACTTCCCTGATTCACCCCCACATTAATAGATGCATATGGTTACATATTCAGATGGGTTTAAGAGATGATGGAGGATGTTTTGAGACAATAAATTGCATGTGTTCTCATCTATGCATGGTAGTCCTTTCCACACTTTCTAAAATTGCATCTGTTCTAAATTTCTGTGCTTGTTTATGTGAATGATCACATTCTTATTTCTTCTAAAGAGTAAATAACATCCTCATGTGGATATCCTTTTTTAGTTTATCACCTGGCATTACTGAGTAAATTTAATCAAATTCAGTAACTCTGTAAATTGCATTTTATTACTCAATAAATTGTACATATTATATTTTGAAAATGATATATTACAAATAAGAGATATATTACCATGCGAAAATAAAACTCTTATTTTGCATTGTTTTGTTTTGTTTTTAATTTTATGTGTTAGAGTGATTTTAGTATGTTCTTTGGGTAGAAAAATGGATTATATTTCAATAATTTATGACAATTGAAGCAAATTCTTCAATTCTAAAGAAAATGGTGAGTCCTGCACACAAACCATGGGAGAATATATACTGGTTGGTTTATATTGCTACCATTTATTATTTTTAACAGTTTACAATGCTCATGTAAAATGTGTGGTATACACTGACTATTGTTCATATTGCTGTGCATTTCCTTAGACCATTACAATTTCAAGGGGTGTTTTCCTTGGTAATGTGATCCAGGAACATGAAGCAACTATTTTATAACTTGGACTGCATGCAAATCTACTAGAATGAAATGTATTCTAACATGTTCATGAGAACATGTTATATTAGGAAAAAGATTCAATTGTGAAGGGTTCTATGCCATATTCTGTTGTTATTACTGACACTTCAAAAGAACTTCTGAAATAATGAGTATAGTGTCAAAGTGTTTATGATGTTATAGTAGAGGAGTAAAGGGCACACTCCTGGGATATATACATTCCCTCAGAAGGGGTGAATAATTAGAAAAATGTTTGCATAGGGTATTATTGGAAACGTTTGTTGTAGATATTATTTTGCTATATCTCTTGATTTGCTCCTTTATAATTTAACAAATCAGAGAAGTCGGCTAAGACAGACCCAGCTTTACCTTCCTTTGGCTTAACTGGTCCTTCAACAATGATTCACTTGTGCATGGAAAGTAACAGTGCTGTGTGCTTCATAAGTGACAGGGCTTTGATTTTATTTTAAGGTATACTGGTTTTTCTATGATTTATGATACTCATATATGTTAATTCTTTTAAAAGTATGAGATATGGCCAGCCATTCAATCGCAACAGTCAGTTTATGGAAAAGAAAAAGATATGTCAGCCTTTAACTGAAAATAGAATGGAACTTTTCCTTGTACATTAGTGTCATTTAATAATGACTCTTTTATACAAATGCTAAATGTTATTTTTTTTTAAAAAAGAAACCCTAACATTAGAGAATTCTATAATATGCAGTGATTTACTACGACTACTACTACTACTACCACTACTATTACTTTGTTAATCAGCTCAATATAATAACAGGCAACACCAAGTGTCTACAACGAATACGTTTTGCGATTTTTCATGAGATTGTGGATTACACAAAAGGCAGGTATTTCTTTGAAGCACGACATAAATTCGTTCAGGGTGAGAGAGGATTAGATATGCCCAGTTACTAGATATAAAGAGACGGGTTAATAAAATCAACTGCTTCTAGTAACCCAGTTTACAAGTAAAAAATAAACCCACAAACTGCTTCCTTTTTTATAGCAATAAAATTTCTACTGCCAACAAAGGAATGCAAATTTTACCTAGATAATATTTTTGCATAGTGCCTTAGTCATATATTTTAAGGATTAAAAATAAAATGTTAACTGGAGGAAATGATTATCACTCATGAGTAAGCTGAGGATATTTAGTGATAGCATTGTAGAATAGAATAGAAGTGACACTTGATTAAATTTACAAAAACAAAATATCTGCTTATCACTTTACTCATGTAAGTCTGATAGGCATCTTTCTATCACTATATTGAAATAACTGAATCAATTTATAAGAGAAAGGGTATCTTTGTGAGGGTCACTGATGCTGTGATGAAATATCCTAACTAAAACCAATTTGTGGAGGAAAGAGTTTATTTGTCTTATGCTTCCATAACAGTACATCATAGAAGAAAAGTCAGGAGAAGAACTCAAGAAAGGGATGAACCTGGAGGCAGGAACTAATGCAAAGATCATGGAGGGGTGCTGCTTACTGGCTTGCTCTCCATGGCTTGCTCAGGCTCCTTTCTTCTATAAGCTAGGACCACAGTTCCAGGGGTGCCCCCACCAGTAGAGAGTCTTCACATGTCAGTCACTAATTCAGAAAATTCCCTTAACATGTGCCTGAAGACTGATTTTATAGAAGCAATTTTTTTATTTGGAGTTCCTTCCTCTCAGATGATTTCAGCTTGTCTTAAATTGACATAAAATTAGCCAACAGGAAATGCTTATTAAACTTTGCTCATAATCAAGAAAGACAATTATTTTCCTTTATCCTTTATTTCATTCATAAGGGTTTAGCCACTCACAAGTTTAGGTTTCGGTTTGTTCTTAATGCTGTTTCTGAAACATCTCAGAGAACAGTCTGCATCCCGTGAACAGCTTGCTCCAATTAGAACCTACCTTTGGAAACTTCTAGAACTTCCCAAAGTAGTACCATAAGCTGCAGAAGAACCATTGTATCCATGGGCATTTTTGAGGAGACATTCCAATCCCAAACTATTACACTCATGCAGGATTATGAGTGGCTAAGACAAAGATGTAATCCTTTAAAAGACTGCACAAAGGACAGTTATGCAAAGATCCTGTCTGCAGTCATTACAAAGCACCTTTGATAGTGTCAGTGATTTGTTCTTGTCCATGAGATGGGTCTCAGATTGAGCCAGTCCTATGTCGACTCTTCTCTCAGTCTGCTCCATCTTTGTATCTGGACTTCATGTAGGCAGGACATATTTTGTGACAAAGGTTTTGTGGATGGTTTGATGCCCTTATACCTCTGCTGGAAGTCCTGCCTTGCTACAGGAGGTAGCCACTCCAGGACCCATACCAGAGTAACAAGAATCCCACCTAGATTAACCTTAAAGACTCCCTGGAGCTTCCCCCCATCCCAGGCCTCTGGCCCACCCTAGAGCTGTCCCCCCACCCCACCCCCAAATCACAACTTTCCTCTAAGAGGCTCCACCTAGCAAGTGAGATGCAGGAACCCTCAACCAAACATTAGACAGAACTCAGGGAGTCCTATGGAAGAGTTGGCTGAAGGATGGAGGGACCTGGGGTACAAATTCCACAGGAAGATACATAGAATCAACTAACCTGATCCCTCAGGTCCTCCCAGAGACAGAACCGCCAATCAATTAGTATGCATGTGTTGGACCTAGTCCCCCATATGGGGGACAGCTTGGTCTACATGCAGGTCCCCCAGCAACTAGATCTGGGGCTATCCCTGACTCTGTTGCTTGCCTCTGGATCCCGTTCCCCTGAGATACCTTGTCTGGCCTATGTTGGAGATAATGTTAGTCCTACAGTGACTCGATGTACTAGAATGAGTTGGTACAAGGGGAGAGGATGCTCAGAAGAGAAGAGGAGGCAGGATGGGGGAGAGGGGCTGTGTGAAGGGAGGACTTGGAGAGGAGTAGCTATGATCAGGATGTAAAGTGAATAAGTAAAATAATTGAAGAAAAAAGAAAAAAAAATCTGTTCAGTGTCGATACAAGGAAGTGGTATCACTTATGAGTCTCATCCATGAAATTGATTGAATGATGAACACCATTTTATGTGCCACACTTAATTATATAGTCAGGCCTGTAAATTAATTTTTAGTATAATATTGGCTGTTTCTCACATGAAACTCAAGAAGAAGGAAGACCAAAATGTGGACACTCACCCCTTCTTAGAATTGGGAACAAAACTCCCATGGAAGGGGTTACAGAGACAAAGTTTGGAGCTGAGACAAAAGGATGTACCATCCAAAAACTGCCCCACCCAGGGGTCCATCCCATAATCAGCCACCAAACGCAGACACTATTGCATACGCCATCAAGACTTTGCTGAAAGGACCCTGATATAGCTGTCTCTTGTGAGGCTATGCCAGTTCCTGGCAAACACAGAAGTGGATGTTCACAGTCAGCTATCAGATGGAACACAGGGCCCCCAATAGAGAAGCTACAGAAAGTACCCAAGGAGCTGAAGGGGTCTGCAACCCTATAGGTGGAACAACAATATAAACTAACCAGCACCCCCAGAGCTCATGTCTCTAGCTGCATATGTAGCAGAAGATGGTCTAGTCAGCTATCATTGGGAAGAGAGGCCCCTTGGTCTTGCAAACTTTATATGCCCCAGTACAGGGGAACACCAGGGCCAAGGAGGAGGAGTGGGTGGGTAGGGGAGCAGGGTTGGGGGAGGGTATAGGGGACTTTGAGGATAGCATTTGAAATGTAAATGAAGTAAATACCTAATAAAAGTTGAAGAAAAAAAAAAAAGGATAAGTCCTCAAAAAAAAAAAAGTGGCCGTTTCTTTAAATATTTAAAACATTTAACTCTAGGTACTGTTAATATTTATGTGAATATACATTATCAAAATCCAAGTAAATTAATTCTTTGACAGTGTAATACTGACATATTTCCCTATCTGCCTATTCTGAATTTTAGTGTATAAAAGTGTGCTGCATATTTGAGTGAAAGTAAACCTGACTTTCTCTTTTTAGAAAATCAGATGATCTCTCTTTTGACACTTACCATACTAGTCAGATTAAACCTGTATCTTTGAAATTTTACAAATATCAAACTGGGAATAGTGTAGAAATAGCAGGTGTTTCCTCAACTGCATTTTAAACATATATCAGGAAATATTCAAACATTTTTGGACTCATTTGTAATATTATAGATATTACAAATCTATAATATTACAAATGAGTAAATCTGTAGATATACTGTGGTAAAATTCTTGAGGAAAGAAAAGTCCCCTCCCCCACCCCTCTGTCTTCCACAGTTGATGGACAGTTTAGATCTGAGGTTCACCATCCAGTGATCAGTTTCTACAGTTCTTAAAAGTATTTCATCTGTTTTGTTGTTTCTCTTCAATCAGACTTCTGTAGCCTTTCTCTTCTTCCATCTGAACTGTCTGGTTAATTGTTAATATCACAGAGTTTGATGTTTACATCTTGTTTTGATTCGTTACCCTTTCCTTTGGGGTAATCCCTTTTATCTTTATTGCATGTTTCCATGTTGCTTCTTTATCTTTTTTCTTCGTGTGTTGGTAGATTTGATGTTTCTTTGAGAATATACAATTTTAATGACTGCATAATTATATCCCTTGGTAATCAAAGTGGTTTCTAACATGTAACATAATTAGAGAAGTTGCAGCAAATACTTTTAAATTTATTTTTGAGATTTTAATTTAATACAATTTAATTCAATTTTAGGCTACATCTTTTGTTCTTTCTCCCTCCTCTTTATTGCTCAGAGGGTGCCCCCTGCCCAGCTGGGTATCCTGCTACCCTGGTGCATCAAGTCCCTGTAAGATGAGGCATATCTTCTCCCATGAAGGCCAGTCAGGGCAGCCCTCTCTTGCATATGTTCCCAGAGTCACAGACCAGCCTGTGTATGCTCCTTGGTTGGTGGCTCGGTCTCTGGGAGCTTGGAGGGTCTTCCTGTGGGGTTGTCATTGCCTCCAGGACCTTCAGTCCTTTCTCTAACTCTTCTATAGAGGTCACTGAACTCTACCCAATGTTTGACTGTGAGGATCTGCATCTCCTAGTCAGCAGCTGGGTAGACCCTCTGAGAGGACTGCCATGCTCCTGTCTGCAAGCACAACATAGCATCACTAATATAGTCAGGAATTGGTACCTGTCATTGGGATGGGTCTTGACGTTGGGCCAGTCATGTTTAATGACCATCCCAACTTCAGTCTTTCTCCTTCAGTCTCTGCTCCAGTTTTGTCCCTGCTATTCTTTTAGACAGAATCAATTTTGGGTTGAAAGTTGTGTAGGTGATTTGGTGTCTCCATCCCTCCACTTGGGGTCCTGTTTGGCTACTGTAGGTGGTCTCTTCAGTTTCCATATTCCCACTGTTGGTCATTTCAGCTATGGTCACCCTCATTGACTTCTGGGAGCCTTCCTCATTGCAGGTCTCTGGGACTTCTTGGAGATTTGCCCCACCTCCCAACTCTGGCAGCTGCATATTTCCATTCATTCTCCTGGGCCTCTGGGCCTCTCTCCTGTCTCTTACCATACCTGATCCTCTCCCCCTATTGCCCTCTCCTACTTAGGTTCCTCTTCCCTCTGCTTCACATGACTATTTAGTTTCCCCTTCTAAGTTGGATTCAAGCATCCTCACTTGGACATTCCTTCTTGTTTAACTTCTTAGGGTCTATGCGGTGTATCATGGGTATTCTTTCTTTCTTTCTTTCTTTCTTTCTTTCTTTCTTTCTTTCTTTCTTTCTTTCTTTCTTTCTTTCTTTCTTTCTTTTTCTTTCTTTCTTTCTTTTTGGCTAATATTCACTTATCAGTGAATACATATCATTCTTGTCCTTTTGAGTCTCAGGTACTTCTCTCAGAATGATATTTTCTAGTTGTTTCTATTTGCCTGTGAAATTCATGACATTCTTTTTTTTTTTTTTAATCTAAATAGTATTCCATTGTATAAGTGAATGGCATTTGCTATATCCATTTTTGGGGGGGGGGGTTCCTGGCTATTATGAGTAAAACTTCTATGAACATAATAGAGCACATGTCCTTGTGGTATATGGTATGATATGGTGTTATATATCCAGGATTATAGCTGTGTCTTCAGGTAGTACAATTTCCAGTTTTCTGAGAAACTGCCAGGTTGATTTCCAGAGTGGTTGTACAAGTTTGCAATCCCACCATCAATGGAGGAGTGTTCCCTTTCTCCATATCCTCACCAGTATGCTTTGCTTACTTTTTTGATCTTTGCCATTATAATTGGTGTAAATTGGAATCTTGGGGTCATTTTGATTTGCATTTTCCTGATGACTAAGGGTGTTGAACATTTCTTTAAGTGCTTCTAAGCCATTCAAAATTCTTTTGTTGAGAATTCTCTGTTTAGCTCTGTATCCCATTTTTTAAATAGGGTTATTTGGTTCTATGAAGTCTAATTTCTTGAGTCATTTATAAATTTCAGGTACTAACCATCTGTCAGATATAGGGTTGGTGGAGATCTTTTCCCAATCTGAAGGATGTCATTTTGTCCTGTTGTCGGTAGTGTCCTTTGCTTCATGATGATCCATTAGTCAATTGTTGATCTTACAGTCTAAGCCATTGGTGTTCTTTTATTGTTTAGGATTGTTTTAGCTATCCTGGGTCATTTGTTTTTCTATATGAAGTTGAGACTGTCTCTTTCAAAATCTGTGAAAAATGTTGTTAGAATTTTATGGGAACTGCATTGAATCAGTGGATTGCTTTTGGTAAGATGGCGATTTTTCACTATGTTAATCCTACCAATCCATGACCATCTTTGCATTTTCTGAGGTGTTCTTCAATATCCTTCTTCAGGAGCTTAAAGTTCTTGTCAGACAGGTCTTTCACTTGCATGGTTAAAGTTATACCAATAAATTTTATATTATTTGTGATTATTGTGAAGGATATCTTTTTCCCAATTTTTCTATCAGACTGTTTATCATTTATATAAAGGAGAGCTACTGATTTCTTTCAGATAATTTTAATTTATCCAGCCACTTAGTTAAAGTTGTTTATCAGCTGTAGGAGTTCTCTGGTAGAATTTTGGTGGTCATGTATGAATACTACCATATCATATGTGGATAATTATACCTTGACTACTTCCTTTCCAATTTGTATCCCTTGGTGTCCTATTGCTCTTGCTAGAACTTAAAGTACTATACTGAATAGAGAGAGAGAAAGTGGGCAGCCTTGTCCCTGATTTTTGTGGGATTATTTTGTTTCTCTACATTTAATTTTATGTTGTCTATTTGCTTACAATATGTTGCTTTTATTATGTTTAGTTATGTGCCTTGAACCCCATAATCTCTCCAAACCTTTTAACATGAAAGCATGTTGGATCTCGTTAAGAGCTTTTTCTGCACTCACTGAGATGTTCATGTGTTTTTTCCCCTTTGAGTTTGTTTATATAGTGGATTACACTGATGGATTCTTGTATATAACCATCCCTGCATCCCTGGATGAAGCCTCCTTGATCATGGTGAATAGTGTTTTTGATATGCTCTTGGATTAGGCTTGGAAGAATTTTATAGAGTAAATTTGCATCAACGTTTATCTGAAGTTCTCTTTCTTTGTTTGCTATTTGTGTGGCTTAAGTATCAGAGTAACTGTGGCCTCAAAGAATCAGTTAGGTGGTGATGTTTCTGTTTCTTTTTTATGGAATAGAATCAGGAATTGCTAGTACGAGATCTCCCCAATTTCTTTATGAAGGCATTCAGAGCTATGAGTTTTCCTTTTAGTACTGCTTTCATTGTGTCCCATAAGTTTGGGTATGTTATGTCTTCATTTTCATTGAATTCCAGAAAGTCTTCAATTTCTTCTTTATTTCTTCCCTGACCAATTGATTATTGAGTAGAGTGTTCAGTCCCCATGAGTATGTGGGCTATCTGTTGTTTCTGGTATTGTCGAAGTCCAGCCTTAATCTGTGGTAATCTGATACAACGTGAAGTACTATTTTAGTCTTCTTGTCTCTGCTGAGGCTTGTTTTTTTCCAATTATATGGTCAGTTTTGGAGACTGTTTAGATGAGTTTCTGAGAAGAAGGTATAGTCTTTTGTTGTGGGGTGGAAGGTTCTTTGGATATCTCTTGGTTCATATCATCTGTTAGTTTCACTATGTCTCTGTTTAGTTTCTTTTTCAATAACCTGTCCATTGGCAAGAGCTGGGTGTTGAAGATTCCCACTACTGTTGTGAGTTTTGAGCTTTAGTAAAGTTTCTTTTATGAATGTGGGTATCCTTGCATTTGGGGCATAGATATTCAGAATTGAGTCTTCGTCTTGGTGAATTTTTCCTTTAGTAAGTATAAAGTGTCCTTCCCCATCTCTTAATTATTTTCAGATGAAAGTCTATTTTATTAGATATTAGAATGACCACTCCAGCTTTTTCCTTAGATCTGTTTGCTTAGAAAACATTTTTCCAGCTCTTTTTTCTGAGGCGGTATCTATTTTTGTTGGTAAGGTGTGATTCTTGTATGCAGCAGAATAATGGGTCCTGTCTATGTATCCAGTCTGTTAGCCTGCACCTTTTTATTGGTGAATTGAGTTCATTGATGCTGAAAGATATTAATAACCAGTGATTGATAGTTCCTGTTATTTTGTTGTTGGAGACGGTAGTATGTGTGTGTGTGTGTGTGTGTGTGTGTGTGTGTGTGTGTGTGTGTGTGTGTGTGATTCTCTCCTTGGGTGTGCTGTGGGATGGTTAATTTCTTGTATTTTCTTGGGTATAGTTACCCTCCTTTTGTTGGAGTTTTCCTTATAGTATTCTTTATAGGACTGGATTGGTAGAAAGATAATTGTTTAAATTCGGTTTTGTCATGAAACATCTTAGTTTCTCCATCTATGGCTGATTGAGAGTTTTGCTGTGTATAGTCTGGGCTGGCATCTATGGTATCTTAAGGTCTTCAGGACATCTGTTCAGGACTTTCTGACTCTTAGAGTCTCTGTTGAGAAGTCAAGTATAATTCTGATAGGTCTACCTTTGGACTTTTTCCTTTGTAGAATTCAATATTCTTTCTTGTTCTGTACATTTAGTGTTTCGATCATTATCTGATGGGACGTTTTACTATTTTGGTCCAATCTATTTGGTGTTCTGTAGGCTTTTTGTATGCTTATAGCCACTATTTCTTTAGGTTAGGGAAGGTTTTACCCTATGATTTTGCTGGAGATGTGGTCTGACCCTTTGAGCTGAGAATCTTCACCTTTTTCTATTCCTAATGTTCTTAGATTTGGTCTTTTCATGATCTCCTACATTTCCTGAATGTTTTGACTTAGGAACTTTTTACACTGATGTTTCCTTTGACCAGTGTATCAAATTCTCCTATGGTATCTCCTATGCCTAAGATTCTCTCTTCTATGTCTTGTGATGCTTGTGTCTGTAGTTCCTGTTTTATTTCCTAGGTTTTTCACCCTTAGGGTTGCCTCCATTTGTATTTTCTTTTGCTTCTATTTCCATTTTTATGTCTTGGACCATTTTGTTCATTTTCCTCACTTGTTTAATTGTATTTTTTTGTATTTCTTTAAGGGATTTGTTTCCTCTTTAAGGGCTTTTTTCTTGTTTGATTGTGTTTTCCTATATTTCTTTAATAAAATTATTTATATTCTATGTAAGGCCTCTATCATTTTCAATAAATGGGATTTAAGTTCAGAATCTTGCTCTTCAGGTGTTTTTAGGATATACAGGGCCTGCTGTAGTAGAAATTGGTTTCTGATGTTGCGTAATTATATTGGCATCTGTTGCTTATGTTCTTATACTTGCCTTTCATCATCTGATTGTCTCTGGTGTTGGGTGTCCTGGATTAAATCAGCTCTCCTAAGAAACAGGCAGAACTGTAGGGTTGGGGGGTCAATATGCTGATCTTAGAGTCTAGATGGAGGTGCAGACAGAGGGAGATGGAGCTCTGACAAGGCAGGGAAGCAGAGTCCACATCTGTGGGGTCCCAGCAGGTGGGGGTATCATCTTGAGGGTCTCACCTGTGTCCCTGGTTATTGCAGGCCTCCTGGGAGATAGTCAGACCTGCGGGGGGTGGGGATCATGCAGAGACTTGAGTGTAGATGAAGTGCAGACTGGAAAGAGAGATTCTTATTTAATTACAGTTGCTTCTTATTTTCCTTTCCTTCCTCCAAGACCTCTCATATCCCCCTCCCTGTACTTCATCAAATTTGTGTTATTTTGTTTATTTAATTATAATTGTACACGTGTATGTCTTTGTTTATATTCATTTATTCACAGATATTTCCTGCTCAGTCTCTATATTGTCATTTGCAAGTTTTCAGCACTGACCATTTGACAATGAACAACCAACTGGTGTGCGCGTCCCCGGCAAGGACTGCCTGTCACTTTCCTAGCTTCACTCACTTGCCTGTTGTTCCTTGTGTAGAGCTGAGGCTTCGTGGACTTTCTCTTTGTAGTTCGGAATGTCTATTGGTGTCATCACTGTTCAGCTCACTATCTGTGACAATGACCTATAACCATTTGTCCTCATACCACAGTTAAGTGTAGAAAGCATTGTGATGCTAACTGTAATGGTTTCTCAGATTTTTCTAAACATTGTTTCAGTTTCTTTTAAAAAACAGCAGTACTTAGTATATGATCTCTACATCAATAGCTTTATAATAATACTAGAAGAATGTTATTCTAACTCTAAGCTCAATAACGGATTCCTATTGTAGCAAATAGCCATATTTTATATGTCCATGGCTTTAATGAATCATTATTTCATGAATGTGAAACTGATTAGAACAAGCTCCTCATCCTTAAGCCAGTTTATAGCAAACTCAGTTTCACTCCAGCGTGTTGGCAGTGTGCCTTGAAGGAGAGACCTTTTGGAAGCATATGGCAGTAGTCCCCATCCCCAAAGGAGCTCTTAGATAAATGCCTGCATTTGCAAGGAGCCTGTACGCTACCTCAGCTTACAGACGCAGCAATGAACATGGGGCTCAGAATGCTCTTCTCTACCAATATAAGTGGATTTACAGGGCTTGGGTGCCAGAATAATTTTCTCGCCTACCATGTGTCTAAGAACAGACCCAATCATTTAGATGAGCAAACATATTTCGACTTTCTAATACAAACTTACGAGTAAGCTACTTGCGTATAATTTTTCATTGCGTTCTCTTTGTTTCCCTTTTATATCCTTTAACTTTTAATTGAAAATATCAAAATAATATGAATGCTCTGTTTTGTTTAGACCTTCCTGTGTCCTTCTCTGAGATACTCTGCTTAGTAAGGATGCACCAGCTTTTTTTAAAAAAAAATTATTATTGGTTATTTTATTTATTTACATTTAAAATGTTATCCCCCTTCCTGGTTTCCCTTCTGCAAGCCCCCTATCCCATCCTTCCTCCCCCTGCTTCTATGAGAGTGCTCCCTCACTCACCCACCCACTCCCACCTCACTGCGCTAGCATTACCCTCTGCTGGGGCATTCAGTCCCTGCTCCACTTTTTGTCCCTGTATTTCCTTTAGACAGGAAAAATTCTGGATAAATATTTTTGACATGGGTGGGTGGCCCCTCCTCTAAACAAGGTACCATGCCTAACCTCTGGATATGGTCTCTACATGTTTTCTCTCTCCTTTGTTGGCTATTTCAGCTAATGCCATCCCCTTCGAGTCCTGAGAGCCTCTTGCTTTCCTGGCATCTGGGACATTCTGGAGACTACCCCCAGCAGAAAAGCTTTATACAATCCTTTACATTTATATGAGGTTATATATTCTGAGGCTTAAAGAAAAAGAAGACTGAATGTCTGACAAATGTCTTTGTGATTAAATGTCTTTGTGTAGTGCAGCAGATAAAGAATGGGTTTTCTGCATATATAAAACCTTTATAATGAGGAGGTCAGGGCTTTTCACATTCTGCATCTCATTTCCATCCAGGGCTTTTTTTTTTTTTTTTGTAGAATTTGTCCCAAAGTCTGAGAAGCAGATAATCATGTCTATGGTCATATGGACACCATCCTTGCTCTCTCTGAATAGTCCTTTTCTTTACAGTGTGGTCTTAGTTACCTTTCTGTTGCTTATGTATAATCTTAGTGACATTTCAATTGTTTATTTGCAGTCCTAGTTACCTTTCTATTGCTGTGATCAAACACCATGACCAACGCAATTTATAAAATAATTCAGGGTTCACAATTGCAAAGTGTTAAAGTCCATGACTACCACAATGGGAAGCATGACAGCAGGGTGGCAGTCATGGTGCTATAGCAACATTAAGGAGCTCACATCTTGATCCACAATAGAGTGCATGACATAGTCTTTTCAAACTCATATCTTGCCCCCAGTGACACACATCTTTCAACAAGGCCATACTTCCTAATCCTTCCCAACCAGTTCTACCAGCTGAAGGTCAAGTATCTAAATATGAGTCTAAGGGGGCCATGCTCATCAAAAATCTTCTAAAAACTATTGAAATGTAACTAGTAAGCATTAATACCAGCTCCTAGTCTGGGAACTTGAAATAAACCAAGAGTCCAAATAGAAAAAGAAAGGAAAACATTTCTCATCTTCTTAAGTTTTACTGAACTTAGCTTAAGAGGGATAGCAGTATGATTTAAGTTTCCAACTGTGAGAAACAATAGTATTAAAAATGGCTTGTGTAACAAAAAACAAACAAAAAAAAAAAAAAACAAAAAAAATGGCTTGTGCTGTGAGATCAAGAATTGACAAATGGGACCTTATAAAATTGCGAAGCTTCTGTAAGGCAAAAGACACTGTCAATAAGACAAAAAGGTAAACAACAGATTGGAAAAAAAAATCTTTACCAATCCTAAATCTGACACTGGGATAATATCTAATATATACAAAGAACTCAAGAAGTTGGACTCCAGAAAACTAAACAACCCTATTAAAAAAAAAATGGGGTACAGAGCTAAACAAAGAATTCTCAACTGAGAAATACCGAAAGGCAGAGAAGCACCTAAAAAAATGTTCAAAATCCTTAATCATCAGGGAAATGCAAATCAAACCAACCCTGAGATTCCACCTCACACCAGCCAGAATGGCTAAGATCAAAAACTCAGGTGACAGCAGATGCTGGCAAGGATATGGAGAAAGAGGAACACTCCTCCATTGCTGGTAGAAGTTTGGTGGTTCCTCAGAAAATTGGGAATAGTTCTACTAGAAGATCCAGCAATACTGCTCCTGGGCATATACCCAGAAGATGCTCCAACATATAACAAGGACACATGCTCCACTATGTTCATAGCAGCCTTATTTATAATAACCAGAAGCTGGAAAGAACCCAGATGCCCCTCCACAGAGGAATGGATACAGAAAATGTGGTACATTTACACAATAGAGTACTACTCAGCTATTAAAAACAATGAATTTATGAAATTTTTAGACAAATGGATGGATCTGGAGGGTATCAACTTGAGTGATCACAAAAGAACACATATGATATGCAGTTACTGATAAGTGGACATTAGCCCAGAAGTTCAGAATCCTTCTTAGAATGGGGAACAAAAGATCCATGGAAGGAGTTACAGAGACAAAGTTTGGAGCAGAGACTGAAGGAATGACCATCCAGAGACTGCCCCACTTGGGGATCCATCCCATAAACAACCACCAAACCCAGACTAGGCAGATGCCACCAAGAGTTTGCTAACAGAACCTGATATAGTTGTCTCCTGTGAGGCTCTGCCAGTTCCTGGAAAATACAGAAGTGGATGCTCACAGTCATCCATTGGACAGAATACAAGATCCCCAATGAAGGAGCTAGAGAAAGTACCCAGGGAGCTGAAGGGTCTGAAGCCCCATAGGAGGAATATCAATATGAACTAACCAGTAACCCCAGAACTCCTTGGAACTATACCACCAATCAAAGAAAACACATGGTGGAACTTTTGGCTCTAGCTGTATATGTAGCAGAGGATGGCCTAGCTGGTCATCAGTGGGAGGAAAGGTCCTAGGTCCTGTGAAGCCTCTATGCCCCAGTATAGGGGATGCCAGGACCAGGAATGGGAGTGGATAGGTTGGGGAGCAAGGGGTGGGGAGAGGGGATAGGGGATTTTTGGAGGGTTAACTAGGAAAGGGGATAACACTTGAAATGTAAATAAGAAAATATCTAATAAAAAAATAATTCAGAAAAAAATGTGTTAAAGTGACTAAATGGTGACTCGGTAGATAAAGCACTTGCTACAGAAGTGCTGTGACCCGAGTTTAGATCTCCAAAATTTACAAAAGCACGAGGTATGCCTGGTGGCATGCTGTACTAATGAAGTCAGCAAACTTTGCTCAGCCTCATATACTCACTCCAGTAAGTACAATCTAGAGCAGTGGAAAAAGATTCTTGCAATCACGCACTGCCCACAAGGATTAACCAGGAATAGACAGGAAAAGAACTGCAGAAGCAGTTACCAGGAAGAGAAAGGGAGATAGGGTGGAGATGAGGGGGAAAGGGAGAGGAAGAACGAAAGTGCACTCATAAGAACCAGGATACATAGACCAAGAGACATTATATTATTTTCAGAGAACTACTAGTGACTTTAATAATAATTCTATGACTCCTTGGCAAATGCTGAACAGAAATCTCGAAACGAAGAAAGGCAGGGCTTCTAACAAGACACACTTCACAGAGTGAAGACAATATTACAAAGAGTTGTCATGGTGATTAAGTTACACTGGGTGTCTGGCATGTGTATCTGCTTGAGTTACATGTATACAGAGACTGTGTATGCACCAAGTGTATAGCAATGTATATCACTAATAGCCTAAGTGATTGCTAGCACTTACTTTGTCAGTGTTAAAATTTGAGATTTAACCTAAAGTAGATGGGAAATCACTGAAGGATGGATTTGGCATTTGATAAAGCCACTCACTTTAAGGAGAGTCCGGAGAATTGATGGAGAAGGTAGATATTGGAAGAGGAGAGTCTATTCCTACAATTTCTAGATTAAAAACAAAAGATATACAGAAAGCAGAGGTTAGAAAAATGCATTCAATGACAGCTGAGCAAACAATTTTATTCTTTAGAACACCAGTTTTCCTTTCATTTAATGACTTACTCATTATCAAAGTATGTATGTTTGTAATTTTAGTAATGATAGAAACTATAGTATGCAGCTATTAAATACTTTTTTTTACATTCAGGGTGTTTAGTTGTGATGTTCTCAACACTGAAGACAATTAACAGGACAAATATATATAGATATAAGAATATAGGAGTGTAATTTTATACAAATAGAAACACACTCCAGGGTTCCAGTGAAGGTGTCCTTATACGTGAGAGTATCAGATAATCTTAAAAAGATGAAGGCCTTGTAAGTAGGACAAAGCAGCAAGAACAATGGGAAATGAGGAAAAACGGGGCAGTGGGATTGACAGAAGAATGTGGAACGTTCTGGGTGTAGATCCCAGGAAGGCTCAGTGTAGATGCGGCCAGTGCATAGGATAAACTGCAGGGCCAGGGCCAGATTATTCTTTGTAAAAATTTTTGGTATCCAAAATCAGTAGATACCTTAGCCACTCACAACTCCTGAAATTGTGCTCTGTATTTTTAAAAGTACACACAGAATTTCAGAGAACATTAAATATAAAGGAAAGTAGGCAAAGCTATTAATAACTCATGCCGTCGTAATTAATACTGGTTTTTATGAGTGGTATTTTATCTCCATTTGCTATCTCCATGGCAATGTGCAATTAGAATTGAGATGCAGAAGGCATGATTGTTACACGAAAGAAATATTCGAGTAGTTTCCAGTGAGGTATGTTCCATAGACACCCACTGCACCAAATCACATAATCAATTAGATCTTTTAAATTGTCTGGAATATAATATAGTTAATTTTGTGACTGTTTTTATTGCTATTATTAATAAATATAGTTTACAAATATTTTAGTGTAAATGCCATTAATGGGCATCTATCCACAGACATATTTATATTTTTAAAAGAAGATCTAATTGAGGGCTTGACCAGTTCAGTATATTGACAGGTACAGAAGAAGCAGGACTTTTGGTTTTTGTCTATAATGAACTTTTAATTCCCAAACTGGATAGAGATCATGTTGTAGTTTTTTGAAGGGAGATGTTTTATTATATTTTTTTAAATTGTGCACAGGATATTAGTGTTTAATTTTTTCAATTTTTGTGAATATACATCTGCACATATGTGTGAATTTTGGAGGAAGATATAATGCAAATATCATGTTCACATGAATATAAATTTCACAGGGGTCTTCAGAACTCTCAGTTATGTAAATCCTTTGTATTGGACTACAACAAGGCCAGATTAGCCTTCCAATGATCTGTTTTGAAACTTTTCAGAAATATGTGTCAGTGTTAATCAGGACTCTAAAACTGCCTCAGTGTCTCAAACAGTACCAAGTGTAATTGACACAAAAGGAATGTTGCATTATGCCCAGGCCTTTCAGTTACAATGAAGCATATAGGCTGACCTTGGAAAGCCACTGATAGAGGATTCCAGGTCCCCATTCTCCCTTGAAAGCCTTGAGCCAAGAGCAGTGTACTCATGGGGATATATTTTCAGGATTGTAAGCAGAATGGTAGAGAATAGTATAATGCAAATTGGTGAAGGATCATAGGAAAGTCCTAGGAATCTGCTTGTATATCTCCCTTCCTAGTAGGAAACTAGTTGGATTCACACAGGAGGAATCCTCTCCTATAGGAATTACCCTTTCCTCAAAATTGAAAATAAAACAAAACAAAACAAAACAAAAAACTGTGATCCACATAATTGGAATACCTTACAGGTTTCTGATGGGCTGACTAGCACTTAGTCTTATTCAAAGGTGGATTCTATAGTGGTACAGTTGGGAAACCACTGAAAATCAGGGGTCAATGCATGGCACATTAGAGCAGCGGAAATTCTGCAGTTCCACAGGCTGATGCCAGGGCAAATGCCAGCCTCTGAGCTCTTGGGAGAAATGAATAAGCTGCTTTTATATTTGAGGACATTTGAAAGTGCCTACATAAGATCAAAGCACAATCTTACATAAAATATTTGACAGGTCTGGGAAACATTAAAGTATTTGAAAGGTCCAAAACTTTATAGCTGAGATGATTAATAGATGTAGTTTCCTGTAAAAATCCAGCTCACAGAGACTGACATGGTGGATACTTTTTTAAAACCAGCAAACAACAGCAACAAACCATAATACAATATAATATGAGAAATGTGGTTCAGTTCAATAAACAAAATCTTGCCCCTGAAGTTCCTGACAGAAGGCTTGGAATATTGGTGTAAAAGATGAATTATGAGCTCAAAGAGACTAAATATAGACAAGTGATGAAAAGCCTGAAATCACTATATGGAAAGATTGTAATATTTTAATTAGATATTTTCTTTATTTACATTTCAAGTGTTATCCCCTTTCCTGGTTTCCCCTCTGAAAATCCCCTAACTCCTCCCCCTCTCCCCTGCTCAACAACCCACCCACTCCCTCTTCCTGGCCCTGACATTCCCCTATACTGAGGTATAGAACTTTCACAGGACCAAGGGCCCTTCCTCCCATTGATGGCTAACTAGGATGTCCTCTGCTACCTATGTAGCTAGAGGCAAATGGATGCATCTGGAGGATATCATCCTAAGTGAGGTAACCCAATCACAAAAGAACACACATGATATGCGCTCACTGATAAGTGGATATTAGCCCAGAAGCTTGGAATGCCCAAGATATAATTCCCAAAACACATGAAACTCAAGAAGGAAGACCAAAGTGTGGATACTTCGATCCCTTTTAGAAGAGGGAACAAAATGCCCATGGAAAGAGTTACAGAGGTAAAGTGTGGAGTAGAGACTGAAGGAAGGACCATCCAGAGACTGCCCCACCTGGGGATCCATCCATATACAACCACCAAACCCAGACACTATTGTGGATGCCAACAAGAGCTTGCTGACAGGAACTTGATATAGCTGTCTCCTGAGAGGCTCTGCCAGTGCCTGACAAATACAGAAGTGGATGCTCACAGCCATCCATTGGATGGGGCACAGGGAATGTTTTTAAAACATGGACATGATGAGAATGACCAAAATGAAATACAGCACCCCCAAAATACAATGACATTGTCCGATTCAACCAGAAAGAAATGTCAGTGAAATGGAGATAGGTCCTATAAAGGTCATTGAATTAAAAAAAGAAAGAAAAAAAAATTGGACAGACAATATAAGGAGCAGAGCAGGCATCGTCAATCAGATCAACGTACTGAAGACGGAAATTTAAGAACAATAAGAGAGAAAGTAGGCAGGGAATTTATTTAAAGATGTAATGGATTCAAATGTCCAGATCTTTGGTCAACTCTAACTAGGATCAATTCAAAGAGACCTTCAGTAAGACCAGTTCCATCAAGCCACTGAAGTAGCAGAAGAAGATGAGAAGGAAACTCGTTCTCTCTTTGGCAGCTGCTGCAAGGTTTAGAGTGCTCTTGTCTGCAGAACTCTTGGGAACCTGTGGCAGCTGAGTAATATATATTCAAAGTATTAGAAGAAACATGCCCCCCTACAAGGACACTAGGTTCAATAAAGTTTTCCTTCAAAAACAAAGGGCAAATTAAGAATTTTATCAGACAAAGAAAACCGAGTGAGTTTATTTTCCTGTCTGCCTAAAAGAAATGTGAAGGAAGTCCTTCAGATTTCAGTGATAAATGTGACACTGCAACCGAGCACCATACAAATGGTCCAATAACATTAGGTACATTTGCAAAATATAGTAAGCTGTATTGTTTTAATTTGGGCCACTTTTACCTTTTATGGAATTGAAATGGCAAAATGCAAAAGTATCTATAAATCAGTTTTAATGTGTGTGAAATATATAACAAATGTCCCATGGAACAATAAACTTGGTGAGGATGCCTATAAGGAATAGAGGTATTGTTCCTAAAGTTGAGCTGTTGCTAGATTAGTCTGAAATGTTCTAATTTTAAGGTGTTCCATGAAATGAGGTTGTATTACAAATCAAATGTCAGGACTGTCCATGGAAAGAAGAGAGGAAGAAGTTCAAGTACACCACTGTGGAAAAAGTTAGTGAAGTACAAAGAACACAGGCAAGGAGAAGGACCGAAGGACAAAGACTAGGCAACACACAAAAGCTTCCCTGTGCTGGTTACTATTGGAAACATAAATGGGTTAAACCTTAGTAAAGATGTCAAGGAGATGTCTCTGAGGCTAAGAGCACAGAGGGCTCTTGCATAGGATCCAGTTCATTTCCCAGCACCGAAGTCAGGCAATTTGCAACTGTTGCTAACTTCAGCTCCATGGGAACCAAGGCCTTCCTGTGGCCTCCATGGGAACTATACTTGTATGTACATACCCCCACACAGCACACATGCATACACACAATCCTTTTTTCAGTTATCATCTTTGAAATCTCTGATTTTTTCCAGCCTCACACTCCTGAGTGCTGAGATGGTATGAGTGCATCACCTTGCCTGGCTCACTGTTTTTGGTTGGTTTTTCTCCATTTTGCCAGTCACCTCTTGACTAAATGAGGGACACAGTGATGCGCTTCCCTGAAACAAAACAAAACAAAACAAAAACAAAAACAACAAAGCAGCAGTGGGTATCAGGCAGCACACACACACACACACACACACACACGCACACGCACACGCACACGCACACGCACGCGCGCGCGTGCGCACGCACACACACGCGCACACATGCACACACACATACACACACACGCACGCAGGCACACGTGCACGCACGCACATGCACACACACACGCACATGCACACACACATACACACGCACGTGCGCACACACACACGCACAAACATGCACACGCACATGCACACACACACACACATACACACACGCACACACAAAACAAAAAACCTTTAATGTAAAGATGGATATTATAATGATAAAGCAGCAGAGACTCGGGTAGTATCAGACAGAATGCATGCTAAAAGAAACATCTGTATCAGGAATTGAAAGGGTGCTGGTTCCATAAAGAATAGGTTCCATACAGTAAAAACGGCCATCTTGCTGAAATCTACAGATTCAATGCAATCCCCATCAATATTCCAACTCAATTCTTCACAGTGAGGGAATTCGCCAATTCATCTGGAATAATGAAAAACCCAGGATAGCAAAAACTATTCTCAACAATAAAAGAACTTCTGGTGGAATCACCATCACTGACCTCAAGCTGTACTACAGAGCAATTGTGATAAAAACTGCATGGTACTGGTACAGCGACAGACAGGTAGATCAATGGAATAGAACTGAAGACACAGAAAGGAACCCATATGCCTATGGTCACTTGATCTTTGACAAAGGAGCTAAAACCATCCTGTGGAAAAAATACAGCATTTTGTTTATTTTTTTATTAGATATTTTCTTTATTTACATTTCAAATGTTATCCCCTTTCCTAGTTTCCCCTCTGAAAACCCCTTATCTCTTTCCCCCTCCCCCTGCTAGCCAACCCACCCACTTCCTGGCCCTGCCAGTCCCCTATACTTGCGCATAGAACCTTCACAGGACCAAGGGCCTCTTCTCCCATTGATGACCTACTAAGTCATCCTCTGCTACATATGCAGCTAGAGCCACAAGTCCCACCATATGTTTTCTTTGGTTGGTGGTTTAGTCCCAGGGAGCTCTGAAGATATTGGTTAGTTCATATTGTTATTCCTCCTATGGGGCTGCAAACCCCTTCAGCTCCTTGAGTACTTTCTCTAGTTCCTTCACTGGGGACCCTGTGCTACGTCCAATGGATGGCTGTGAACATCCACTTCTGTATTTTAGGGCACTGGCAGAGTCTCCTAGGAGACAACTATATCAGGCTCCTGTCAGCAAACTCTTATTAGCATCCACGGTAGTGTCTGGTTTTGATGGCTGTCTATGGGATGGATCCCCAGGTAGGGCAGAAAAGACAGCATTTTCAACAAATGGTGCTGTCTCAATTGGCAATTAGCATGTAGAAGAATATGAATCTATCCATTCTTATCTCCTTGTACAAAGCTCAAGTCCAAATGGATCAAGGTCCTCCACATAAAACCAGAGACACTGAAACCTATAGAGGAGAAAGTGGGGAAGAGCCTCGAACATATGGGCACAGGAGAAAATTCTTGAACAGAACACCAATGGCTTGTGCTGTAAGATCAATAATTGACAAATGGGACCTCATAAAATTGCAAAGCAAAGGACACTGTATGTGGCTAAAGAATAAATGTCTACAATTTAAAACCTTTCTGGCTTGTACTTCCCCTACCTACCTGTGTTACTGCTGGGTAGATGAGTAATAAATATTTAGATCTATGAGAATAAATTAATATAGCTAGGAATAAGGCAGTAATCCATTTTACTTTGTTTCCCTCCAGGGATATGTTTTCTTTTAATTTCTCACATATTCTTTAGTATTTTTTATGGGTTCTTAAGAAATCTAAGCCTTCTACTCATTTGGAATATGTTTTGTTATGCAGCTTAAAATATGTTGTAATTATGTTTCTGTAGTTGTTTTTTAATCTTAAAAATAAGATTGTTGGCTTATATAAGGCTGAATGTAATTTTTAGTCACATGTTATTCCTTTTGCAATAATATTGCTTTTGTTGATATCAGTAGGTTTTAATGTTGCAAAAATATAATGATCAGTGATTTTATTTATGTTTATCATCTGGTCTTTTTCTGAAATTTTATTCATCTACTTTGTTTTTCAGGTATTAAAATGAATGGAACACTACTATCTGCTATAAAAGTAAAAATGTTTTAATATTTGCTTTTGCATCTCATAGTTAGAAATTGATCACTTTCTCTATGAAGCCTTCCCAGAGTTCTAAGATGCTGGTGATGAACCATATTACTTCATAGCTACAATGATCCTTTATTGCAACTCTCTAGACCCCAGTGATGTAAAGTTATGTATCTTAGTGCCCACCACTGCATCTACAAAAAGGTTTCAAACCAAATTTCTAAGTAATGATTCATATATGATATTAATATTTTTAAATTGACTTCATTTATTGAAAAGTTATTTATTACAATTATTGAACCATTCCTGTTTGTTACATAAATAAATTTGTATTTTCCTGATATGTTTAGAATTCATATCAGAAAAAATAAAAATTTATTAATTCATTAACTTATTAATTCATTTTAGTAGCTATTAAAGCCATCTGGTTGATATGAAATATCCTTCATAAATTATACTACATGCATACCTTGCTGTGGACATGATATTAGAAAGAGCAGAAGCAAGGCTTGACTTGTTGGAGCACAACTTTAATTCGAGCACTTAGGAGGCAGAGGCAGGCGGATTTCTGTGAGTTTGAGGTCAGCCTGGACTGCAAAGTATTTATCTTCATATGTATATCTATCAATTACATATGCCAGACACCTTGAGAAATGTTTTTATGCACATAGAGCTTAAATGCTTATAAGGATCTCCTGGTTCTATTTCCTCAGCTTTGATTTTTTGGAAACTGAGGCATCTCAGTTTTGGAGATGGCACATCATGCTGGAAGCAGAGGCGGGAACAAAATAGTCACTTCTGATAAAGCATTTAAAGAAGCAGGCGAGGGGAGCCCTGCAAACCTTTAAAAGGCACAGTCTAGTTACCAAGGGACTGCACAGTAGGTTCTGTCTCCTAAAGGTCATAGAACTATCTGATCAGGTTCAGAAGCAGTTGCACTGAGCCTTGCCAACCCTTTCAGGGTACTTGTTCAATGACCAAAGGGCAGTGAGTTTCCATCTTTTAAAGCTGCAGATACATCTCAAAATGTCCACTTTGTGGACCAAGACTTTGGTCTTTGAGAGAAATTTGAAATCCAAACTGTAGTGATCTTTATAACTCATTTTTGATAAATATGCTATTTCCTTTTTCTCTTTGTCTCCACTTCCTCTAAGATAAACATGATGTTGTAATCTATTTGACACACTGATTACTATGTTGATAGATAAAGGTTCTCATAAATTATACCTGGGAGAAAATGATCAATCTTAAACTTAGCATAAGAATGCTTGTTGCACATGCCCTAATTCAGTTATTACTCATTTTCAAAACTCAAAAGTGAGTTGTGCTGCATTACGACTCACATACAAATTTTATAAATAATACCGTCATCTTGAGGGGACAGGGAACTCAAAATATTGAATATAATGGTCCTCCAGGTAGTTATTCTTAAAGGAATAGCAGATGGTAAACATTACTATTGGAGCAGGAAATTATTTCAACACTTTTTTTTTTTAGCTAAGAAATTCGTTTGAAATAAATGATTCTGGTTGGCTGGTTTTGAAAGTAAGCCATATGTTGTTTACATGTTTTGGCATTTATCCAGTTTCCCTAAAGATGAGAGAAAAAAATTAATAAAATCCTTTTACTAATGAGATAATAATGAACATAATGAAAACAGGTGCTGTTAACTTTTAGAATTATGAGATTGTCTTCAGACAATCCCTGGAAAAGAATAACCTGGGGCAGGGAGACAATTCCCATAAATCCTCAGATGGAAGTAGCCTACAGCACACTTCAGACAAATGTAAGTGCTACTGTTCACGGAATAAAAATCAAGAATACCAATTAAGAAGAACTTTAAAATGCCACACCCTCTTTATGTGAGCTACTAAATAAAACCACTTATCTCGAACCCAATATTGAAATCAAGCTAATATCTAAAGCTTTCCAAACCCATTAGGGCGGTCAATTAGGAGCAGTGATTTTTTTTTTTTCCCCTAGATGATCAATAGGACATGGACAAGCTTGTCTTGGGATCCCTTTGCCTCTGGGCAGCCTTGCCACCCTGTTCTCCAGGAGCACTGGGAAAATCAAGTGTTGCAGAGTCTCAGTTCAGCCAAAAAGGAGCCTGGTGGGGGGAAGCCGGTGGGGTGACAGTGATGGTCATTCAAAGCAGCTACCCCTGACATTCAGAATTAAGAAACAGTAAAATAAGGGGAAAGTATCCTGTCAGCTGACAGACAGTGGCACTGGGGAGGTGGTTCAGCCACGCAGGGACAGGAACCTGAGGCCAGAGGTTCAGCTCTCAAGTAAAAGCTGGCCACAACTTCACCCTTAATGCCAATGCTGGAGAGCCAAAAAGAGCTAGTGTCTGGAACATGCTAGCCAGGTGAGGGACTCTGCCCCCCCCCCCAAAAAAAAAAAAAAAAAAAACAATAAAGCAGAGAGCAATTAATAATGAGTGAATCTTGACCTTGACCTTCAGATTCATAATCTCTAGCATGTATGTACCCTTCCAAGGGCACTCAGGAGCATGTATGCAGACACACACACATGAAGAAAATGTCAGTGTCACTCTGGGTATAATCCTGTCTGCTGCTGTTGTCATTGTTGTTGTTTCAAGGCAAACCTGTGCTACCAAGAAGGGAGAAGTTTTCCGTGTTTTTCCTTCCAGGTAAAGGGATGTCTGTCTGAATCACATTGCGGCAAAAATGAGTATTCTGACAGAAAGAGTAGAGATTTAGCACTGTCGATACATAGTCAATTATTTACAATCTATAATTGTAGGTAGTATTCCAGTGTGAAAATAGCGTATAAATTGTGACCGTGTCACGGCCTGGAATGGAGACCGTGTCACGGCCTGGCATTTGATCTCCACAGCTGTTGTGTAGAGCAACACTGGAATGATTTTTTTTTTTTTCTAGATGATTGGCGCTTGTTGTAATTGTTCTCTGGCTAATATATGTATGCAAAATGTGGCTGCAGAGATTTGCTTTTGTTAGAGTCTCTCCTCCCCCACTCTGAACCCTGAAGGCTCTAGACATTGATGCTGGAGATAGAAAAGGTGTGTGTGTGTGTGTGTGTGTGTGTGTGTGTGTGTGTGCACGCGCATGTGCACACTCTGTTCACACACATTTATGTGTACCTAACCTTCAAGTTCCTACAGTGGTGATAATAAAACACCACCACAAAAGATGGATCTTCCTGATACCTCTGTTCTTAGTGTATTTTTGTTGTTTTGTGTTAAGAAGAATGTGATAAACTGAAGTAGGGTAATGTTTTAAGAGAGCTTTATGGACCAGTTAAAACTGGAAATTTAGCATAGTGGAGCATGGCACTTTTATTAAACAACTATGGGATCATCCATCCATGATCTTCTGCACTGATCGCTCTTGTAGCAAAATACATAATCAACATGCCAGGCTCACAGTCAACTTGCTGGGGGGATTAAATCCTAAAGGAAGGAACCCATCGCCCTGGAGGAAAACTGAGTGCATGCTTCTGAGTCTTTGAAGGCTCATCTCAGTAGTCCCACTGCTAGAATGTGCTCTGTTGTCATAGCAACACCATCTCCTGTTTCATACAGGAAAGATTAGCTCTTACTGTGCAGAGGAGAGAATTTAGGGGAAGTCAGACTAATCCCTGGGTGCACTTCCCGGGAAAGGTTGGACCTCGCCTGAGGGATACTGGATCAGCAATGATAGAACTGAGCTGTCACAGACACTGGTGTTTAAGTTGAAGAACAGGATTCACCGTAAGTGTGAGCTCCTTCTTAGTAAAATGCTGATAAGTGAGGATTCTGTAAGTCTCGCTGAAGACTGTCCCATGCAGCAACAGCAGAATGACAGTGGGGACCTTGTATGGGAGCATCAGCAGAGCACCTAGTTTAGGGAACATATTGAGATCACAGGATCAGAAACTTGAGGGACAAAAGGTGGATACTTTGAATCCTAATGTAAATTCTGGGAGCATAGCCAAATTAAAGAAGCAAGAAAATGCATTGTCTGCTCATTGGCAGTTCATGCATTATCCCAAGTCTAATGCTTTGAGATTTAAAACTCCAGAGGGAGAGGGAAATTATTATAATTATTATTTTTTTTTTTATTAAAAAGGAAAAGCTGGTTGTCTAAGCAAGTTGTGTTTGTTCATCACTAAAAGTGATGAAATTTGAGTTGGCGACTGAGTTTTCTCTTGTCCGTTATGTATACATCTTTCTAAAAATGCTCTTGGAAACCTGCAAGTGATATAGTTCTTAAGATAATTACAATATGATGAAAGATGTCCTTTAAGGATGAGTACATTGTTTAGCTATTGTGTGTTCTGCTGCTACTTTCTTCATCATGCTGGTGTAAAACACACAGTGCATTCTGTTGCAAATGGACTTTGTTCAGGGGGAGTGTTAAGCCCCTCATGTTTTATCTTTACAAAATTCTTGTTGTAATAGTTTATCTTTTATGTTATGTTAAAAGATATGAGTTTGCAATGTTTGATATCAATGTTCATTGTGGAGCTGTCTAATCTTTCAAAAACTTAATCATTTCAAAGGACATTTTAATGCACATATGCTTTAAAGAATAGATTTTTATTGCCGGTATAAATTCTAATTGTGATTTTTTTAGAGTGTCTTAACGCTGTGTGAATATTTATTTCATTTAAAATACTCATGATGAAATTTAAATCACACTGTATTCATGATGGTTTGCAATTGTTTAGAGCATATATATTTGTAACATGTGTTCAGAAACTGGGTCTTATTTCCCACATACACAACACTCGGTTACTAATGTACTACACGCTACAATTCACATGACAGTCTGTGCTAAATATAGCCATTATCATAGAAATTCTTAATTACCATTTGAAGTGTGTGCTAGTTTAATTTCTCAGAATGGAAGAGACTTGAGTGTTGCTTTGAAAACAGACTTCACATCACACACATCTCTGAGACTGATTAATGCTAAGATAAGCTGTAGGACTTGAATCTTACCAATGTATTAGAGTGTTACATAAAATTATCAGTTCCATTTGTTAGGAAGCACACACAGAATGCTGAGAGCTGTGTTTCATTGAACAGTGCCTCAGTCATAACTATGCAGAATCTGGCTCTTCTAAGAAAATGGAGACAAAGCAGGGAGACAGAAACTCCTCTCGAACATTTTTACAGATTATGTCCAAGTCTGTTTGTGATAATACAGTTATTTTTAAGAGTTAGAACACTAAAACTCACAAATGGAAAGAAGAAAATCCATTTTCTTTTGCTAGTCCCACAAAACAAAGTAGAGTAACTTGCTGGTTTCCATAGACAGAGCAAATGTGACCGAAACCAACTTTAAAATTATTAAATCTTGGGAGTTATACATGACCAAACAGGGCTGAATAAAAGAAAGGGGACACTACTAAATGACAATATACCACATAAATAGATAAATAAATAACTTTAAATATTTAAGTTAGAGTTAGCCCATTCACTACCTGATCCAGAGTTTTATAAGCATTTCCAACAAGTTAAAAAAATTGTGCTCTGCTTAGATTTTTTTTTTCATCCTCTCCTCTCCAGGCTGTGTCTTTTAAATACACAGTGCTAACTGTCCTGGAATCACAGGTGATTTTCTCTCTCTCCCAGGCAAGTTTCACCTGCCCTTTCTGCTCCTTGGTAAGGAGTAGCTCATCATTGGTGCAGTTATTCCTCAAAGTCCGTGCTACAGTATAGTCCAGAACATCAATACCCCATTCTTGACCTAGTGTTAAAATCTTTGCTCATTGGGAAAGGCCAGGGTTCAACTGATGAGTGAAAATTGTGAGGCCATCAGTGTCTTCCAATACCTCTGAAGTCCTTAATGCTCTAGACATGGGAGTCAGATTTGGGTGGTGTCTGTTAATGTACAAACCTGGGCTAACTTGTAAAACTGTTAATTATAGTTGATAGTTCATAGGATATTGGAGAAGAGCGTACAGTAAGTGTATGTAGAAGAAAAGGCAGTGCTGAGGTATTAACACTGTTTAAATGTGCAATTGTGAATAGAGGCCTGTGAACATCTGTAAATGAATAAGAAAATTAATTTACATCCTGTGAATATTGGGTAGGATGGACCAGTAGTAGGCAATATAGTTGGCAACAGTGATCAGGACTGCAAATCTATCTCTGAATAGGCAGGGAGGGAGGAAGTGACACATACAGAAACCATGTGGTTTTTACATTCATTAAAATGTATTCATCTATTTAACCAATAAATGAGTTATTGGCCACAAACAAGATATAGGTGCTAAGACAGGTAGCAATAAATGTGAGATATTAATGCTGGGTTGTGGCTTTCATTAAACACTCGATTCTGAGGTCATGTTGAATAATGAGAGAAATCATAGTGTTCTGTGAGAAGTGGCATGAGAATGGAAGACCAGAAGTTAGACTTGGCTGTAACTGGTGCACATATTAAAAAATAGAACTGTCATGCCTCAACTGTCCAGGTGCCACTGCCAGACATGAAGAAAGTCAACTTGAAGTGGAGGTAGCAGGACATTTAATTTTAGAGATCATAATTTTGATTAAGTCAAAATAATAAATACTATATTTTATTGCCATAACTAATTTTCTTCTAGTATAGCTTATTTGAGGTTACATGGTTGTGTGAAATTTCAAAACATCTTCAAATTTGTTCAATTTCTATATTTTTGTTTTTCTTTAATATTTGTATATTGTGAAGAAAATAGAGTATGTGAAAACTTGAAAGGTTTTTTTTTCTCTACAATCCTTTGGAATGCTCAAACAATATTTGGCTTTAATTACTAGACTGTAATAACATTTAAAATGTAATTATTTTAACTAGGAGAGGTTTATACTTGGCTTTTGATCTCAACATTTGACAAAATCTATTCCACACAAGGAATATATATATATATATATATATATATATATATATATATATATATAATTTATATTATATATATTATATATTATTTATATTATATATTTATATATTCTGTTAAAATATTGGCAAGGATTATAGGTAGCCAGAGGATCAGGAATTTTGTTGTGCAATGGTCTCTTCTAATAATGTGAGAAGTTACACCCATAAAGTCTCACCAACAAGACTGCCCAAATACCGGCCTCTCTCTCTCTCTCTCTCTCTCTCTCTCTCTCTCTCTCTCTCTCTCTCTCACACACACACACACACACACACACACAGAACTATAGGGTGCTTAAAGTGTAAGAGGTGTTCCTCCTCAGGGGCAGCACCCTATTGTTTGTCCAGTGCCAAATGGACTGTTTAGTACCGAAAAAATGCATACAAGCAACATTATATGGATTGAGCATGTTATATTTAGTGTGTGTGTGTGTGTGTGTACACATATGAAAACATATACATGCATGTAATAGTAATTAATGAAAACACAGGCTATGAATATGGAAAAAAAGCAAGAAGGGGTATATGGTATAGAAAAGGAAGGGAGACATGTTGTCATTATATTACAACAAAACATTTTTAAAGTATAAAAATAAAATAATTGGGGGTACATATATTTGTATAAATTAGTCAATTAGGAACTAAAAATCATGTTGTGTTTATTACTACGATAATTGACTTAAGATAATATAATTGAACATATGTTATAATCTAATAATTATACAATTATAAAAACTACCTCAAAATTAATGATTATTTGATGAATCACAGTTTTGGTTGTTGGAAGAATTCAACAACTCTGCTAATATTGGAGCCTCTGTACCTGTGTTAATTCTGTGACTACGTTCATAAAATACCTGAAAACAACTGATAGGAAACAGGATTACTCAGATCGTGGTGTCAGAGGAACAGTCCACCTTGGAGGGAACAGCAGTAGGAGCAACTTGTATTTCTGAGCAAAACTATCTGAGAATTTGGGTTCATCACTGCCAGAGTCAAGCAACAAAACTAAATAAGATGTGGCGCTAACCTGTATGCCACCAGCAATCCATGCTGGGAGTTAGCCTCTACCACCCCAAGGTCCCATAGCCTTAGCAAAGATTAACACCAACTGAAGACCCAGGACTTCCCAACCAAGGAGATTTCACAGTCGCACCATTTGAGGACTTAATGAAAGCAAAGAGGACAACTTGATTTGTTAGAAAGTGTGGGGCAAAAAGATCAGACTAGACAGAGTTTAACGGGTATGTATGTAGAAGAGAGTGCACTCACCAGTGATTGTCTCTCACAATTTTTTTTTATGATAAACTCCTAGAATGTTACAGGAAAGTTTCAGATGAGTCCAGTCTTAGATCCATGCATCACAAGGCTAAGGTCTATATAATGTTGTGTGTGTATGCGTGTGTGTGTGTGTGTGTGTGTGTGTGTGTGGTGTGTGCGCACACACACACACACATAATAGTAACAATTCATGAAAAAAGAGGCCATGAAGTTGAAAGATAGCAAGTAGGGGTGTATGGAAGAATTTGGAGGGATGAAAGGGAAGGGATAAATTATGTAATTATATCTCAAAAATAAAATAAAATGAATAGAGCCATGTTTATAAAGATTGGAGTCTATGTGTTTTTATGATGATTACCCTGAGAGAGTCTATGGGAGAGGGATTACTTCCTTTCATTAAGTTTGTCCTGTTACAAAAATTCACCTTGTAATATTTATTATGTCACCGAAGGGTTGCCAAACACTTCCTGGCACATGTAATTGCATGACGATCTGGTTCTGTGAGGAAACTGGTGTTTAGATGGGTAGGGGGTGTAACTAATAAACATGATTATTCCAGTTCACTCTGCAACTAACACTTGTAAGTGATGCACAGAAGTCACTTGAGTGCCCCATGGAGACAGTGATGAGGAAATAATTATTTTCATTGTTCTTGCCTTGGATATTCATGAGCCCGTATGTCTTGTGTCATGAACAAGCCTGGAATTGGCACTTGAAGTATTTCACAGAAAAATATTTTCCTCCTAGAAGAGGAAAACAAGACAAATTCGAGCTTTATTATAATGTGATCTTGGCCTTGTGTTGTTTCTTCATGCATCTATGAATTCATCGATCCACCCATTCATCCATCTAGTGATTCCTTCATCCTCTTGTTATTCATTCAATAAGCATTTACTATACTTCCCCCTTGTTCTTGTTTCCAGTTATTCATGAATGGCTTTCTGTTTCCCCAGAGATAACAACACCCCCTTTTTTGATACGGGCAATGTTCAATGCTCAGTAAACATTAAGAAATCATAGCAAGCAACCTGATATGTAATAATTACAATCACCTCTGTTCTTTGTAATGACTTTAAGGCTCAGAGTCATTGTGACTAACTACACAGCTTGTGATTGACAAAACTAGGTCCTGATGCTATGCTTTTCTGAACATCTATCCGGGGATTCTATCTACAACATAGTTTCTCTTGTTCTCTAAAGATGAAACACTGTTCTGAAGGCCAGCATGACATGAAATGCTGACAAAAAGCAGAGTGTGGGGCCAGCACCTGAGAATGCTTCAACACATGACTTTTCTGATTCAAAATACACAGACAACAGTTAGTTGCTTTGTGGGTGAGCCCTAGAGATTAAAGGAGGAAATGATGATATGGAAACTTACATGCACTGTGCATAATGGTTGAGAGTAGTCACTAGATCTTTTCTTCTCTTAGACAGAAAATGCTTTGCATTTCTTTCTCTTGTTGCTTTTGTGAATAATATTCATTAATATATGCATCTATGGTTGCACAAGCTATCCTTCCTCCTTACCTAAAAGTTTGATGGTAATAGTATGGATCAATAGTCAAGTTTCTCCAAATTTGTTCTTCCATATAAATGCCCTTGGATTCCTAGCAACTTAGAAAGGACTAGTGGAGAATTCTTTCAAATTTAGAAAGCTCTATCATGGTTTCTGGATATTTTGTCTTTGCAGGGAGGAAAATTCTTATCAGGAAGAATGACTTAAATTTTTTTCATTCATGAAAGCCCAAGATGCTGTTTCTAAAAAGACAATTTGCTTCAATCTCATTGATAGATTTGAGACATCATCTCTCACAGACCTTGAAGTAGCCATGAAAGCTGTCAAGTCCTAGGAATTTGCTTTTGTTGACTTTCCAGTGCTGGGATTACAGGTATGCACCATGGTACTTGAAAGGTTATTTTAAAACTTGGGTTCAGGAAATCAAATCCAGAACCTTGTGCATATAAATTAGGCATTGAACTGAGTGAGCCCCTGCCACAGCTCACAATAAATTTCAATCACATTAAAAATTTCACGCAACAGAAAGCTCTTTAAAGGATCTTAACTTTGTCTGTGATAGACTCATTTTGTTTCATTCCTTTGAATAAAAAATAACTATAGTGTTAGAAATCCCATAGATAATATAGATTAAGAACTATGACCCACATTGTAATATGACTGTACAATGATCTGTAGAGCAAGCCCAAAGGAGAATAAATTAACTTTTCAGAACAACCAATAACTCAGAGAAGTATCTAATAATAGTTACTCTAATTAGAAAAAAATTATTAAGGAGGGGAAAATAAAACTCACTTATAATGCTTTCAACGTGCTTCTAAACAACTTAAAAATATTAGTATGTCCCAGAAGGCATGGCTTTAATTAGAGAATGTGGTGTGTGCCTTCTCTCTAGAAACTGTGTTAAGCATGGGGGAAATTTAAGGGAAAAAAAATCATGCATTTTAACGTGAATTTTTATTTATTTATACACTGTCTTTAGCAAGGCATCCAGGCATTCTCTTTTCTCATGCACAATAGGTGTGCCTCTCTGAACACTGGCTACACAGAGGGCATGGGGGCTTGTCCTTCACTTCCTGCCTTTGCTTGCTGCTCTTCACCTTGTGGATAGAACAGAGAAAGGCCCCAGTATGGGAGCTGGTTCTTTATTTTTTTTCTCTTTTCTCTTACAGAAATTCACAGCATTTGTTCCAGGATTTCTCAAGATTTCACTTGAGCGTAGAATTTTAACCTCTTATTTCAACCTTGCATTTTCTTGACCACCAACCATGATTGTCCTAGTGTCCATTGTTTTTATAACATTTGCCTTAAATAAATTTCTGTGTGTCAGTGTTGGTAATAAAGAGATGGAAGATGGGGAAGATTGTGGAAGGTACTGGAGAAAGGCAAGAATATAGCAGAGAAAAGATATAGCAGAGAAAAGGAAGATCTCTTTTAAAAGATTTATTATTAATTTATGTGTCTCTATTTACATGCATGTACACATACATAAAAGTGCCCAAAGAGGCCAGTAGGGAGCCTGGAGCTAGTGTTACAAGTGGTTAGTTAGGTCCTCTTCCAGCTTGAGTGCTGAACTCAAACTCTGGTCCTCTGAGAGAAAAGCAAGTGGTCCCCAGAATTGAGCGTTCTCCCTAGTGCTTGCATATTATTTTTAACATTTCAAGGAGAATGTCAGTGGTGAGGCTAATGAGATCCTACTTCTAACTTTGTTATACTAAATATTTAGATCTGGAAGCACTACTAGTCACAACCAAAGGCCATGTCATTTAAATTTTGACAGAAAATTAGATAATGGCAAATAGTTTTATTTTGTGTTTTGTAGATTAAAGAGTACTTGTTTAACAGATAAACTATTCTGGGATGATGTTACTAACTCATTATGTTCCCTGTGCCAATTTTAACCTTTCTAAAACTTGATAGTTTCCTTGTGAGAAGAAGATAAAAGTTCAACATTTCATTAAACTAACCTTTCTAAAACTCATTAGTTCTCTTGTGATAAAGTTAAAATATAAAATACACATAATAGAAAAACACAATTTTTGTGAGAACCGTTTTTATCATCAGATGCTCTGTGCTTTTCAATTATATTACTGATACTAGAACGTATCTCACATGCTTCTACAGTTATCAGCACCGACACTAGAAATACAAGACTCCACCACACTGTACCATAGACCAGTTTTTCATTGTCTGGAGCAAGTGGCAGCTGGATGCAGAAGACTGGCCTCGTGCACACATGTCCATTGGGATGTTAGCACACACCCCCAGTCTCCCCTAGTCTTTTGATTCCTATGTTTTGAAGAGTTGCTTGGCTTTCTTTCAAAATTCAGCTAGTAAAAATGATAAAGGTTATTAATGGAATGCAAATTTTAGAACTCAGAGCCATGAAAATCCCTCCAAAAGTATAGAGACATACAAAGGTGTGTGTGTGTGTGTGTGTGTGTGTGTGTGTGTGTGTGTGTGTGTGTGTTGTGGATGTCTGCATGCTATGGCACATATAAAGGGAGTTCCACATTATGGAATTAGTTCTATCCTTCTCCCTTAAAGTGGATTTTGCATATTGAACTCAGGTTATCAGGTTTGTGTGGCAAGTGCTTAGCCTACTGAGTTATCATTTCAACTTTTGCCATTGTTTTAATGTGACCTGCCAATTCAAAAGACCTTACATTTTGAAGAGACTAGGATTAACCACTCAGTTTTTCTATAGAAACTTTAATTAAACCTGTAGCAATGATGACATTCTACAGTTATACAAATGGAAAATAAGTGTATTTATAATAGTGTATAATCGTAATTAATAATATATTACTATAATAACTATACTGATAACATAGCTGTATAATAATACAAGTGGCAGTGAACACATATGCAGAATACATAGAAACGGAGGCTCTGCCAAATTAAAAGTCATTCTTAGCATATTGCTTGGCAAGTGTTTGCAGAGCTGAAATGTGTAAATTAGAGACTCACAGGAGTCTGCTAGCCAAAAGTGAAAACCAAAGTACCTTTCAGCTTGCTAATTAATGCTGTCTGTCCAACGCTACTGCAGAAAATCTACGGCACAAGCCCACTGGGAAAAGTGGTGGCATGGACGTTAAGAGAAAGGAGACCCACTGCTCTTGTTGCAATGCAATGGGGAAAATATCCAAAATACGTAAATCCCATAAAGCAAGGATGTAATTATGTCACTGAACTGATGTCTATACTGTTTATACATTGCATACATTTATATAGTCCTCTAGGTCATGCCCTCTAAGAAGCCAGTGGATAGTCTTAGTCTTCAGAGTTAAGCTACGCATCCATGCCAACATCAACACAGTCCTTGTAACCAAGCATTTAAGTATCTTCACATTCTAATAATATCTCTGTGCTTTTGGGTTCTGTTCTTTGTAGTTTATGTTTTCAGAAATTGTTTTGGAAAAGTTAGTGGCCTAGAGTATGCTGGGTGTAAATACAGGCCACAAAAGAAATTCTGGAGGTGAGAGTGGAAGTGCCTCCATCTCCGTGGCTTTCTCTACTGCCTCTGTCTCCATGGCTCTCTCTACTGTCTACATCTCCATGGCTCTCTCTACTGTCTACATCCCCATGGCTTTCCTATGCTTTTGGCTTATCTTTCTCCTGCCCATGGAGTGCTTTATTTGTAAGTTATTTTGCACTAGCTGTAAAGTAAGCATTGAATCTTTTACCCTACTCTAACCCAGGGTTATCTTCCTCAGAATAAATTCAGTAATGCTAGTGAAGAAAGCACTAGCCTTGCAAGGTTGAAGTGCAGAGTTCAGTTCACTGAAACTTGTGTAAATCCATACAGTCCTGGCAGCTGTCTGAAATTCCAGCAGGAGGATGGGATAAACACCCCCACTAACCCTGGCCAAGTTAGACTTCTTAAATCAATTCCAGGATCAACTATTTCAAATTGGAGACTTAGCAGAGAGGATTCCCCATGTACAGACTCATGTGAACACACACACACACACACACACACACACACACACACACACACACACTTGCATGCATGCACATAAACAAGAGAGAGAAGGGAGACAGAAAGAGATGAGGAAAGGAGAATTTCAAGCATACAATTAACTAGGGTTCACTTTTAAGGATAAAACTGGAGGCGGGCTAGGACTGTATTTAGACCTTTGCTTTGCCTGAGAGATAGCACTCATTATCAAAGCAAAGAAAGTGTTTTCTAAGTCCTGGAGTCGATTATAGCACAGTTTGAACTACTGTTATGTAGCAACAGTTGCCCAAATGGATGTTATCTGAAATAAATTTTGAGACATTTTCTTGGTTTGCTTTATTTTGTTGGCATATTTACTACTGCAAATGGATTGGTGTATGCATTCTGCTGGTTATGTGGGAAATGTACATTGTGGTGGCAAATAACTTAAATAGAACCAAATCTTACAATCCTGGAGAAACATTTTAAAACTCTGGGTAACTATCATCAATCGTCACCCAGAAAGCATGTTCACATGTGAGGTGTGTGCATATGGGAGGAATGGGTGAGGGCTGAATGTGCACACAGTACATTTGTGGAAGTCAGAGGACACTGGGTGTCCATGCTCACCCTCCACGTGTTTCAGGCAGAACGTCTTTGGTTTCTGTGTACACAGGACAGCTGACCAACAAGCTTCCAGGGATTCTCCTTTATCTAGCACTTATCTCTCTTTAGAGACACTGGGATTACAGATGCATGCTGTGTGGCTGCCTTTGTGGGACTCTAAGGACTTTACATGGTAAGCCCTTGTGCCACAGCAAGACCTTCTCCTGTTGAGCGTCTTTCAAGCTCCACAGACTGCCTGTGTGCAAGCATGCCTGTGTGCAAGCATGTATGTGTGTTGAGTGTGTGCGTGTTGTGGTGTGTGTGTGTGTGTGTGTGTGTGTGTGTGTGTGTGTGTGTGTCTGTGTTGTGTGATAAAGCTAGAGAGCTGATTTCACAAGAAGGTTCACCTATGACCTGGCTCCATTCTCAGGCTTATGGTGAGGGAATGCTCATGCATTTCCTCTTTGTTCTCTCAGCATCTCTGCCCAGGGTTTTCATTTTCTAGACTACATTATAAGTCAGTTGGAAATGAAGCCTAGAATATGACATTTTTAAAGTATAGAAGAGGAATTGATGTTTTAAGCTACAACCAGTGACCAGTATGGAATAAAGGAGAGTACACGAGTACTTTCCACGGGACATGTTTCAGGATTTATTTGATGAAAAAGTCCAATAAAGGCTGGTGGCATAAGCTGCTGAGAACACTGGAGAAGAAAACCACATTTTCTTTAATAAATAGTCCTGACACAACAGACTTAGAGAGAACAACTTCTCATGCTGGCCTGAAGAGTTTAGGAGAAAGCTGTGTACTCTAAACCATCACCTACCTTCTGCTCTAAAAGCCTGGTAACTTAATAGATACACCATGACCACAGGATCTCTCTCTCTCTCTCTCTCTCTCTCTCTCTCTCTCTCTCTCTCTCTCTCCTCCCTCCCTCCCTTACATGATAGAAATGTAAAGGTAATGTTTATGAGTATAAAACAACTCCTAAAAATTGCTGTTATTTTTGACTTAAGTTTTGTAAGCTATTTTACAATTTTATATATATATATATATATATATATATATATATATATATATATATA
>NC_034604.1:18528208-18529660 GCF_900095145.1 Mus pahari | reverse complement strand
TCCCTCCCTCCCTCCCCCTCACCCCCTCTCTCTCTGCATATACTCTCAAAATACAGCATTTCTTCCACATGCTTTCTTATGGCAGAAAATACTAAGAAAAGCACTGGGTATTTTTTTCTGCAGTTAAAAAGGGTTAAATTACAGGCACATGGTATAAGTAATATTTTTCTGAGGTGGAATTTCAGTCAAAGAATGTGCACATAGATAGCTACGGAATTCAGTGTCAGAAGCCAGAAGGGAACTCTAGAGTTTCAGAAGACAGTGTAAAGATTAGATAATTCTAATCATGGTGATAGTCCTCTAACGATGTGATCAAAATCACAGGGAACCTGTGACAGTACACAGCTCTGCTTCATCATTGGATGATGAGCTTACACACTTGACCTTCCCTTGTAGAGTTAAGGGTGATGTCTGCACTGATATGATGTGCTCTTTTTCTTCTCACATGTACATCATTCTTTTGGAAAAATATCCTTTCATGTGTCTTTTACAAAATAATTCTCCTGAGGCTAGATACACTTTTCCTTATTAGTTTTGATAAGTAAAGAGAACAGTGGTGTTGGGCCTTTCATCTGTGAAGTTCCTAGATGTAAGTAGATGGAATTAAACTACATTCAGGTTGAATCTTTATGAACATAGTTTTCTGGGTTGTCTGTCCTATTTAATTCAACTGCTATCCACAACCTGCAATGACAACCCACAATCAGGAAATTGTTAAGTACAAATGATATTAACTTGGCATGTTAAGTATCAATGATATTAATTTCTCTCATTTTGCTAGTAAAAACAAAAGTATTTGCATAAGAAATACTTCTAAGGCTGAAGAGTTGGCAAGGTAAGCAACAGAGCTTGCTTGCTATACAAATATCAGGACACAAATTAGGACTTCAAGCATGGCTGCATCAAATAGTCACCCCAGCATTGGGGTGTGAGGACAGGCAAATCCCTGGAACGCACTGGCCACCCAGCCTAGCTGAAATAGCCACCCTCCAATTCAGTGAGTATCCATCTAAACAGGTGAAATACAATTTAGGAATATGCCCTCAACACCTTACTATGGCCTTCATATGTGCTTGTATAGGTGTACATATGTGGATGATAACATGCATATATATTAAATACACACAGCACACACATGCACAGACAGGCAATTCTGATCCTATCTGATATAAAATAAATCAAAGACCTGATATTCTGGTTTTTCTTTGTGGATTACAAGCCATAAGTAACTGAATGTATTTTAAACAATTGTCCCCAGAATTTTTTCAGGAACTTAACTTTGAAGGCATTGATACCTGTCTACCCTTTGTCATAGCTAAATTTGGCTATTACTCAACCTAACATATAATCAAAAATACTTGTAAATGTGTTTACATACTCACCTAATTCACTGAAAATTCATTGCAGACACGACATCTTGAAGCAATGCCCACATCTTTTTTTTTTTTTTTT
>NC_034604.1:18516470-18527798 GCF_900095145.1 Mus pahari | reverse complement strand
CTCCCAAATGCTGGGATTAAAGGTATGTGTCACCACCGCCCGGCTAGTTTTTCTAGGTATAGGACTGAGGACCTTGTTTCCTTGTTGGCTGTCAGTGGGATGTCTGTCAGTGTCTTAAGTTGCCCTGAAAGTTTTTGGATGCAGTCCTCTTCATTCTTCTTTGGTGGCCAAAACATTTATGCTTTATATGCTTTGCTTCTCTGTACAATTTATTAATCTCACCCATTTAGATAAACTCCCTATCTGAGATTAGCTGTGCCACATAACATAGCATGCTTAAGGGAGTAATGCTTGGTGATACTTGCAGATTCTGAAAAATGAGACAGGACGACTGTCACAGTGTCTAATTTAATGTATATGAAAACTAGGTTAGAAACGTGTAAGAATATAGGAAGAGCCTACTGACAGAGTCATAGTCTAGTTCTCATATGGACACTAACAGTATGATATGAGATCCTGATAATCTGTCTATAAATAGTTATATTTAGCTTCTGGAAAAGTGTGTAAAATCTTTCAAATGTTGAGTAACTCTCTCTGTCTCAGAAGTTACTCAAGTAACTATGGGAGCAAAGCTCTTTCTTCTATTTAACCTATTTTGATGAACACAAGGCAGATATTCAATAGATTTTTGGGTCACTTTGTTCATCATGCTAACATAAATCAAGTTAAGACACCCTGAATCAAAGAATGCCATCAAGAAGATGGTGGGATGTGATGCGAAATCTCCCCATGTGACAGTGACTGTAAAAAATGAACATAACATCACTAAAAATCTAGCAATCACTTGAGGATGACCATACACATAACCCAATCAAAGCCAGTAGGAATATGTAAGAAAACAGAACAGATATATGAAGTGAATGTTGACATGACACAACACTACATAAAGAAATAAATACCTTGTAGCTTTGGCCTTCCACATTCTTTGAAGGTAAACAAAACATATTAAATGGACTATTCAGTTATGTCCTACTCTATGGCTTGGATGTGTTTGGCCTACATGGTTTGGATGTGTTGCGTCATCAGCTATAACTTGCCCTAGGGATCACATGTCACAGTCTTTCACTAAGGGAATTCAGAACAGAAGCTCAAGCAGGAACTGAAGCAAAAAACCAGGGAGGAATATTGATCACGGGCTCCTCACTCTCTTGCTTCTTCTCAACTAGCTTTCTTATTTAAGCCTTGGACCCCATTGCTTGGGATGACATATCCTGGAGAGGACTAGACCATCATATATCAATCAGCAATCAGAATATATACCTCAAGCATGTCCATGGCCAATCTGATCAAGGCAACCTATCAACTGAGACTTCCTCAGATAACTCTGCGCTGTATTAATTTAACATCTGAAGCTGAGACACTAGATTTTCTCCCATGCCAAAGAAATATTTCACTCTAGTAAAAATAAACTTTAAAGTTGCTTTTTGAGTGTAGTGGTAATAAAAGGGACAGCTATTTCACCGTTAAGCAAAACAAACACAAAAAATGATAAGTTATTGAAAAAAAATCTATTGCCAAGTGTGTACAGAATCCGTGAAAAATTGATCACCTACTAACATAGAAAAATGGTGACCAGAAAAACAATGAAATTTCAGTGGCAACACTTTTTATGCTTTCTAGGTGTTAGAAAACACCAAGTTCCTATGACACTTTTCCTTTGTTCCCTATCTCCATTTCTTCCAAGGTGAACAGGGGTAATACCTAAAGAGACCTCCCCTTCTCAATTAGAAGGGAAGGACTACGATGCAGCTTCCCCAGTGGTTCATTTAAACACAAACATTTGGCTGTTATCACATACATCACACCACTACACACCACTAAACAATCTCTTAGACACAAAGACACTTGTCTTTATGTCATCTGCATATTCATATTTTTTCCAGATGAAACTAATGGTACACATATGCTATTTCCAGCTGTTATATCCAGTGGTTGTAGAGAATAGACCCATTGTCCTGAAATGGGGTGATTAAATTTTTAGCTCATGAACGTGGAAATATATAATATATAATTGATGATTAATTGATATGTTTATTGAGTAATTTATATACACCAGTGAGGTGAAACTTAGGGATAAACGTGAAACATTTGACAGTAATTGAAGATATCCAGTAAAGTTTGTAACCCAAGATTTTTTTTTATTTTTTATTATTTTCTTTATTTACATTTCAAATGCTATCCCGAAAGTTTCCTATACACCTCCCCCACCTCTGCTCCCCTACCCAGCCACTCCCACTACTTGGCCCAGGCCTTGCCTTGTGCTGGGTCATATAAAGTTTGCAAGACCAAGGGGCCTCTCTTCCCAATGATGGCTAATTAGGCCATCTTCTGCTACATATGCAGCTAGANACACAATCTCAGGGGGTACTGGTTAGTTCATATTGTTGTTCCACCTACAGGGTTGCAGCCCCCTTCAGGTCCTTGGTAACCCAAGATTTTAATCTGGTTCCAAACCACAAATTGTACTGATGATGAGCAAACATCACTGTACATCCCACAATTTCATTTCTTCTTGCATATGTTAAGCTACTCTGGGACTTGCTGTTTGTCTGTCTTAGAGTGTGATCTTTGCGTTGCCATCAAGAATTTTGTTGATAACCTCTTTCCTTCTGTTGAGCAGTACAGGGAATGCTTCAGGTGTCTTCTAAGGACACACTTCCTTATCTGTTTTGCTGTTTGTTTTCTGTGGAGGTTCACCCCAGGTTTCATAAAAACAAACAAACAAACAAAAAACAAAAAACATGTTTGATCCAGGCAGACAGGAGACCCGTTTTCTGATTATTTTATGTGTCTACCCTCCCATTATATTCCTATGGGATTCTGTGAGGTGGATGGCCCTTCCAACAGTGCTCACCTACAAGGGTCAAAGAGAAGCTAGTCAAGATCCTACCCGTTTGTTCCATACATAAGCCTATCAAAGCTTGGTCTTTTATATTTTTTTTATTTCTTTTCAGATCTTGACAATAAAGGACTTCCTGATTTATTATTGACAGTACAAAGAGTATGAAAGAGTATGACATACTCGCACTCAAAACCTTCTTAATTTGTTGCTGGGCTAAGTGCCAATGTAGGGCAACCTCTTTTTGGATCACATTCATTTTAACCTCAATTAGAACATATCTTTTCAACATAACTTAATCTAAATCTCTATGTTTGTTTGTGTGACTTAGTTATCAGTTTGTAACAGTTAATAATTAATGACTTGAGCCATTTCTCCTCGAAAGTGTCAAATAATCTGCTAATAGAATAACCCTTTACTACTAATGCATAATAATGTCCTGTTGCTGTTGTACCCTTAGTGTTTTCAGGTACATATCCCTCAGGTGGTTTTCTCTGAAATACACTGATTTCCATGTAATGATTGTCTTAGATTCATCTTAAGTTTAACATGATATTTTGTCATTGTAAATATTATCTACAGTATAATGCTAAATTTTGCACGGTCTACAGTATTGCCTTAGTTTTAATTTATGCTAGCAAATAAGTTCATAAGTGCATGAATACCATCCACACTTGTATAATTGCTTTTTCTTATCTATGATGTTGTTCAATCTATTTATCTAATCTGGTTTTGAGTCTTTATATCTGTGATGTTACTTTTGTGTAAAAAAACTAGGCTAGGTTCTGCAGAGGAGTACAAATACATATGAAAGGACCACAATCTTCCCAAGACACCTCAAGAACAAGTTCTCAGAACAAAGGAGATTTATTTACCCCAGAGAGATAAAAGAATAAGAGGACAGAAAGTAAGAGACAACGATAGGAGATAGACTACTGGAAAAAAGGGAAAAGCAACACAAGAATAGGAGGAAAGGATATTTATCCTGGAGAGACAAAGGAGTGCCTCTGGACAGAGAGGAGACAAACATGGTCCATAGGCAAAACACAGTTTGTAAAGGGAAGGGAGAGATACAAAGCTAGGATGAGTTGGCTTGTTTTGATTGGTCATGTTAATTAAGGTTCACACAAGGGAGCTTTTGATTGCTTGACTCCAATACTTTGATAGCTGGATCATTGGAGTCAACCTTGAAAGAAAGAAACGGTCAAGTAAGGGAATTGACCTTGTGGCTAGCTTTAGGAATGCACTCTAACAGTTTTTAGCTAAGCAGAGGGAATGGAGAAGCAAGAGCAAGACTTCCCAGAGCCATGTTTGCCATGCTCTGGCCTGCTTGAACCCATTTATATAAGATGTAAAATGCCTATGGTCTGTTGAAATGGCTCTGTGCTTAATGTGCTGACTTAAGTTGTGCCAAGCAATCATGAGGACCTGAATTCAGATCCTCAGAGTATGAATAAATGCTGGTAAGTCTATAATATCAACCTCAGTATGTAGGTACAGGACAAGTCAGACTAGCCATATAGAGGAACCCTCAGTTTGACTGAGAAACTTTGCCTCTGTAAATAAGATGGAAGCACAGAAGGCCTGGTTTCCATCATCTCTGGCTATCCAAATGCACCCAGACAAAAACATATGTATACATACATGCTTCAAATACATAAGCACACACACACACACACACACACACACACACACACACACCTTCACACACAATCATATAAACCCATGCACATGAAAATAGAGAAAATGCTTAGCTTATGGAAATTTAAACTCTAATATACATTTTGAAAGTCATGGCTAGAAAAGCTTTGCAGAAAAGGGAAATAAATCAACTCCCATTGATGTGTGTCATATCAGTGATGGGGAAAAGGACTTGGAAACTGGTAATGGTGATAGAATTGATTATTTAGGAACAATAGTACAATTTAAAACAAATATATTAAGCTGCAGTTTAACTAACTCAAGAGCACCTGATCTGGAGTGTGTAGATGGATCAGTGTGTGTGTGTGTATGTGTGTATGTGTGTGTGTGTGTGTGTATGTATGTGTGTGTGTATGTGTGTGTGTATGTGTGTGTGTGTGTGTATGTGTGTGTGTGTTTGTGGTGTGTTAAAATGACTTTATCAAATCATATTGAAAATATTAAAATTGTAAAATATTAAAATGGTCTAATGTTTAGACAATAAGCCACTGAAATTTATTATAGCAGTGTTCATTTATAAGACTAAATCATCCTAAAAATCACTGAGTAGTTTTGCCATGGGTCATTTGTTACTTGCTTAGTGATCACAGAGATAAATGGCCTGTCCTAAGACTAACCTGATGTTATCAATGAGTTCTCCAAGTTCCTGGCTTTGGAGACTCATTAACTCATCATGGAAACAAGAATCCATAACAAAGTACCCACAGTTCCTTGAAGTCCATATTCCCATTGTATTATGTAGAAGCTTCTAGCTCTTTGCTTATTCCTGGAGCTGCTTGTGAGATGTGTAAATCGAATAAACTTCAAACAATAACATTATATATAGCCATGAATCTTTTTTTTTTCTTCAAATTCTCCCTCTTGTACCAGGCCTTCTATGACATCTTCATGCCATCGTCCTAATTCTCCCTGATTTAAGTAATCATAATCATCACTTAGTATTTATAAAATATGATAAAGCAGGAATATTTGTGATTTCCCTTCATCTGAACATGCCTCGATATTAATTTTACTTTATATGAAACTCTCAGGAACTTGATACTGCTTTGCTCCTGACTTATAGCTTTGTTTTAGCCTACTATCAGAAAAATTTAATATGGTTTATATTTGAATTTACCATGCCTAGTGGCATATCTTGTTCACTCTGAGTGTTTAATAAAAAGTTTGTTTATTTTCAGTATTTATTTTATGTGTATTCCCTACACACACACACACACACACACACACGCAGTATTTATATGCAGTGCCCACGGAAGTAACAATACATCATATATCCTTGATTTACAGAAGTTTGTGAGCTACCGTGTGAGTGCTTTAGATCCTCCAAAGGAGCAGCAAGTGTTCAAACCCACTGATCCACTTCTCTAGCCCAGGGTAGAACATGTAATACAAAATAGATAATCAAGGCTACCTTTTGTTGATAGATAAAAATTAGCTTTATTGTTTGATCATTGTGCTGGATTTTAATAACTTGTCAGTCTCCATATTACCTTTTTAGATTAAATCTAATTTTAAGAGTGAATTAAGGGCTACCAAACAATACAAGACAAGCTACCTTCTGCAGTATTAGTTCAGTAGAAGAACTGAAAGCATTATTTCTCACCCTCCGTAAAAATTAATTCTATGATTTAAAAACCAATGTTTTGTGCTCTTCCTAGTGTTTGTCAAACCTGCTTTTATTAACCACAGTAAATTTGTCCTTGGTCTGAATATTTTGATCTCAAACCTTGGCTTCATTTTCCTGTAAACACTCAAGGTTTTATTTTCAAATAGTATACAATCCAAAGAATGTTGTGCAGTGCAAACTGTGTATTTTAAAAACATAATTAATTTGAAAAAGGTTTCATTTGATAGCCAGGTTCCATCCCATTATCCTCCTGCCTTAGCTTGCCAGGAGCTGGGGCTTTAATATTTTAAACTATTCTCTCTCCCAAGTGGAACTGAGTCGGCCTCACTTGAGCACTTCAGCTTGGTGAGCTTTTTGAGTTCTGTGGACTGTATCTTGGGTATTCTGTACTGTTTAAAGTTAATATCCACTTATGAGTGAGTACATATCATGCATGTCCTTTTGGGTCTGTGTTACCTCACTCAGGATGATATTTTCTAGTTCCATCCATTTGCCTGCAAAACTCAGGATGTCCTTGTTCTTAAAAGCTGAGTAGTATTTCATTGTGTAAATGAACCACATTTTCTGTATCCATTCATCTGTTGTGGGGCATCTAGGTTGTTTCCAGCTTCTGGCTACCACAAATAGGGCAGCTATGAACATAGTGGAACATGTGCCCCTGTGGCATTGTGGGGCATCTTTTGGCTATATTCCCAAAGAGTGGTATAACTGGGTCTTCTGGTAGATCTATTTCCAATTTTCTGAGGAACCTCCAGATTGATTTCCAGAGTGGTTATACCAGTTTGNAATCCCACCAGCAATGGAGGAGTGTTCCTCTTTCTCCACATCCTCTCCAACATGTGTTGTCACCTAACTTTTTGATCGTAGCCACTCTGATTGGTGTACGGTGGAATCTCAGGGTCATTTTGATTTAGTTTCTCTGATCGCTAAGGACTTTGAACATTTCTTTAGGTGCTTCTCAGCCATTCAAGATTCTTCAGTTGTGAGTGCAGGTTTTCTATTTGTTTTCTCAAAGCAGTGAGCCTAATGAGCATGATAAAGTCAGATATATACACACATACACACACACACACACACACACACACACACACACACACATAAGCAAGTGAACAAGAGAGAGACAGAGACTGATATACACAGCATCCACATTCGTATTCATACTCAAAAATACACACAGTAACAAATTTATACTGTATACAATGATAAAATTTAGTAGGCTTCATAGGGAGAAAGCTTCCTCTTATATTTGGTTGCCATTAAAATTACCTTCACACAAATCAGTGATGAGAGCGTCCAAAGTAGTCATAGTTCTAGATCCTTACTAGCGGATGGTTGGAATGGGGACTAAAGCAGGAGAATGAGATGAATAGCTCTCCACTTGGAATTACTACCTTCTCTACAGGACCTAGGACAGAGGTAACAGGTATGTAAGTCCCTACAACACTAATACTACTCCATCAACCTCATCGAAGGATGCATTAAATCCAAATAGTCTCTGCACTCCCCATGTCTGTGAATTCCACACTATTGTGTCATCACATTCTACACTCTCATCCGTTGCTAGGTATCCTGGGGACCCCTGTTCACACAAGAGTCATGTACTGTTTTTCCTTCAGACTTAATATAGTGCCTTGGTTCTTAATATAGTGCCAGATGCTGTGGTACCCAAGTTTAATCCTTGAGAGAAGACCCATCAACCTGAAAGCAAGAACCTGAAGCCCCTCCCCTCAACACACACTACAAATAGAAACACTCTTCTCTTAGTGTAGCATCCTGTTAGCTACATACCAGCAGCCAAGGCTGATGGAGCCAACCACACTGGGTAAGAAGGCAGACGACTCCTTGAGAGCAGTGAATTGATGTGAGTTGATTATGATAAACTGGAGAATATAAATTTGCTAATGTGCTTGAATGAAGCAAGACAATAAAAATTGCTAATTTATCCTCTAAGGTTTAATCAGTGCTCTACATTGATTATTTAAATGTCAATACCTAAAATTTGTTTCAAATTTGATTTTTTTAAAAACTAGCATGGGATGTTATTGTTAAGCATTTAAATTACAAGGTATATCTAATAAAAATAAATGTAATTTACTGACTTGTTCTATAAGACACATTGATTTACTTAGGAATCAAATATGTAAAGCTATTGAGTTTGGTTACCTTGGTAACATCTGGAGTGAACTACTCCATCTAAAAATATTTCTTACATTGTTTATATTTTACATAAAAATTATGATTAAATGATATTTGTGAGCGATTCTCCAAATGGTAATTTCCATCCAACCTAATATATAAATATGTTTATCTCTGTACTACCTATATATTATGATTTCAGATTAAAGAAAAACGTGGTAGGTTTAATTTTTAATTTTGAAAGAAATTGGATTTGGTTTGTGCTAGCAATTGATTTGATTGAAAATGTAACACAAATTTAGGTTATTTGTTCTATATTAGTAAAGCTTTCCAAAAAACAGAAGATTTAATTTATATTCAGGGAATACTAGTGAACAAATGTTAGGGCATGTGCTTATGAGTGAAATCATTATATTTAAACATGTCCATTGTGTTCTTCTTTAGACTCTCGTCAAGTGAAACAACAAATAAAATATTCCACTGTGTATTAGCATAAATGCTTCAATTAGAATATAATAGCACACATATTTTTCCAGATTACTTTGACAGATAATTCCATTTAATTCTGTATTTAAAATACTACACATTTCATTGTTAGGAGGTTGCTTTTGTTTTCTCGAAGAAATGGCTGTGGAAACATTATATTGTTTGTGAACTGTCTTGAGCATTCCTGTGTACATGTGCTGTGTGCATAAACTGGCTTTGACCAGAAATATAAAGTGTATATGCAGTATAATTTGCCATTTTAATATGTTTTAACTTTTCCACAAATCTGTTTTAAATTATTTTTTAAATCTTTTTATTTAAATTTATATGATGTGCCTTTATTTCCTTTCCATCCTGGGATGATCGTGTTCATCTGGACCCCTGCCTGTCCCATTTCTTCTCTTTACTGTTCTGCTCTTCCGCTCCCTGTCCATCTTTGCCTCCAGAGATGATTTTTGATGGCTTCTGATTCTGTTAACTGATCTCCTTCAACTTTCATTTTACCCCATTCATTCTCCTGAACTCTTAAAAGTCTGTGTGATATCTTTAAAATAGAATTTTACAGTCTGGTGTGTTCCTTTAACCTAGCTAAGATAGAAACAGGATGCCAAGTTCGAGGCAAGTCTGAGCTATGTGGGAAGATACCATCTCATATAGCTAAACAACTTCAGAAAATATTTTCCCATGTTACCTCTCGAAGCAGTTATAAAATATTCCTATTTACTCCAGGTGAATGCCCGACCCTCTGACAGACACATCACTTCCTATGCTTTTTCCCCCTCCCTTCCTTTCCCATTCTCTTTTTGATGCTCATTGTGATCTGTTCATCATTTTGCTCATGCTGATTGGCCTGCTGGGAAAAGTCCCAGCATCTTCACTTGGCAGATGCTTCCTATCTTTAGGAGTTCAATCATGCTACCACACTAACAGAAGCTTGGCTTTTTGTCCTTGATAGCAACTGTCTTTCTCTGTATTATGTTTTACTTTTCTATCTCTTTATTTGTGAACTCAATCAAAGCAGAATGTCTATAGGCCAAGTATTTATTTGTATATTGGATTCAGGGTAGGCCTAAAAATGATCTAGGGTAAGTAAATAAGTATATCCATTTTAAAGTATCAATGTATATTACTATGAATTCAATCTATTAAAAACACTAGCAATAACATTACACCCCACAAAACTGCATATTTCATAATATCCAGAAAAGTGTAAAAAAAAAATCACATTACATTTTACTTCTCTTAATCATTTGTAGTCCTATGGTTACAATTTAGTAATATTCCTTTAGAAAAATAGCTTGTGAGATGTATTCTTTATGAACCTTCATGGTCCATGATAAATTTGACATAAGAAAAATATAACATAATTGTTTTATGTAAATTTTATCTAAATATCTTTCCTATATACACTGAAACAAAATCAACCACTCTAGCCAGGCTTTCCTATTCAATATTTAATGAGCTGCATTTCCCTAAATATTAAAATGAAATTGAGTAACTGTCTAAGTAGATAATATATTACATATATATGTTCATCCAAGACATACATAATATATTATACTGACATATTATAATAATATAATTATATAATACTTGTAACTATTTCACTAACTCACTTTACTATTTTTTAAATCTTTGCCATTTTGGAACTTTTTTTGCTATTCAGATCAACCCTGGTAGAATTGTACTTTTAGATTCGTAGAGCTATACACAAAGATTAAAATTTAAATTGTGTACACCTAAAACTCCCTCAACTATAATGCTTGGGACAAAGATTATGAGTGGTTTTAATATCCTTTACATAAATACTTAATACTCATCAAGGATGTAGCAATGTACCCACCTGGATAGGAGCTGCTAGTTATGAACAAATTGCCCCAAGTCTGAATATTCTTTTTAAATTATTAATCATTCTATTCATTTACATTTCAAATAATATCCCTCTTCCCAGTTACCCCTCCACAAACCCCCATAACCATCTCCCCTCTCTCCTCTCCCCTTTGCCTCTATGAGGATGCTCCTTTCCCCACTCTCTTCTTACTGCTCTAGCATCTAGGCTGGGGCATCAAGCTTCCACTGGACCAAGGGCTTCCCTTCCCATTGATGTCAGATAAGGCCATCCTCTGCTACAGAATTATCTGGAGCCATGGATCCCTCCATGTACATAATCTTTGCTTGATGGTTTAGTCCCTGGGAACTCTGGGTGGTCTAGTTAGTTGATATTGATGTTCTTCCTATGGGGTTGCAGTCCCTTCTTCCATTGGGGTCCCCAGACTCAGTCCAATGATTGGCTGATAATATCTGCATGAATATTGGTCAGGTGCTGGTAGAACCACTCAGGGAACAGCCATACCAGGCTCCTGTTGATATAGTGTTGGGGTTTGGTGTCTGCAGATGGGATGGATCTCTAGGTGAGGTAGTCTCTTGGTGGCCTTTCCTTCAGTCCCTGTTCCATTTTGTGTCCTTGTTTTTCCTTTTGACAGAAACATTTCTGACTATTCTTTTTTTTTTTTTTTTTTTTTTTTTTTTTTTTTTTTTT
>NC_034604.1:18510843-18515970 GCF_900095145.1 Mus pahari | reverse complement strand
TCAGGGACCCTTCAGCAGTATCTTGCCGGCATGAGCATGAGCATTAGTATCTAGGTTTGGTGGCTGATGATGGGATGGACTCCGAATGGGGTCTTAATGGGGGAATAATCACATCAATTTGCAAAGCAATTGGTAATTAACTTATTCACGTTGTTAGACTGACTTCTTTCAGGTTGCTTTTGATATAAACTATTTTCTTTTCTTATTTGATATGTTTGTTCTATAGTGTGTTTACTAGATTCAAAAATTAAAATTGCTGCTTCATAACAAGGTTACCACTTAAATTACATATATGAATAAAACCAGATGCGCATTGCTTCATATCCTTCAGAACTTAGCACTAGTAGTAGATGATCTAGCATATTACTTAAACTATCAATCTTTCTTCCTAACAGATGACTCTGCTGCAGAGAGCTCTAATGGCAATGAGACTCTGGGGCACAGCTCAGTTGCTTCAGGGGGAGCACATGGCAGGGAGCCTGGGGACTCCAGCAGTGATGGCAAAACTGGGCTGGAGCAGGAAGAGCAGCCACTGAACCTGAGTGACAGTCCCCGCTCTGCACAGCTGACTTCAGAATTCAGGATAGACGACCAAGGCAGTGATGGGAAAAGCAAGTATAAGAATCTTCTAATCTCTGACCTCAAGATGGAACGAGAAGTGAGAGAAAATGGAAGCAAGGTAAGGCTTCACTGCATTGCTGAATGGGCTTTATGGTGGTCATGAAGATTAAGTTGGTCACACATGAACATTACTAATAAACGTATAATCATGCATTATGTATGTTCACAAAATATTATGTCAGGGTTAATAGAGCCGAGTGAAATGTATCTCAAAGCTGTGGGTATTATTTGATACAGAGAATTGTTTGATTTAATGCATTTCATTTCTATAATCTACTTATGAATCAGTTCCCTGGGAATTTTTCCAAGTGCAAATGTGAAAGGTTCGGTCTCAGTTCACAATTTTGAACAATAAAAGGATCACTCTCTCATTTCTCTAGATTGAATAGGCGAGTGGCCAGTGAAGTTTCAATTAAATTCTCCTGTTTGATTTGGAGAACTGGGGCTTCATCACTAATTGGCTTTAGGGATGCCAGAGAACTGTGAAGTACCAAAGTTAGAATTTGTAAATCAAATATACACAGAGAATGGTGAGCTGTCAGTGTCCAAGAAAAAAATTGTCATTTAAATATGTGCAGAAAGTCATCATAGAGTAGTAACGTATTTCAGATATATTATCTAGATTGAATAAATTAAACTAAATCATAACCTCTCCATTCTTGGTTGTTCTATTTAAAAATTTTAATTTTTTTTTTTTACCAGTTTGAAAGTGTCCACACTGGAAATTTGCTGTGCTTATTCAAAAGATTCATTTTATTCTATTGATGATAGTCAACTTGTTAGTATCTTAGCCAAGTTCTTCAAACTGTCCTGCTAAAGTCTACCCAGCTGATATGAAAGGATCTCAGAATCTGTCTTTTTTTTTTTTTTTTTTGAAAGTACTGCACTTGGACAGATCTGAGAATATTATGGCATTCTCCATTTTAATACCCTTGATGCTTCCAGATCTTTAACATCTAGTCATAGACCTAGCTCTTGACATAGATTCTGTAAGCAAAGTGTCTCAGCCTAAATTAATGTTTTAAATTGCAAAGGTCCCCTGCCTCTGAGATTGGCTCTGTTTAAATCTCCTCCTTGCCCGAGGGTGTGCTGTTTTACCCCTTTTAAGCAAGTCACTTGACATTATAGGACCCTTAAGCTGATCTGTCTGAAGAGAAGACTCTGCCACACTTCCTCTGGTAAATGCACAAATACATTCTTCATTTGTTCAAAGTTAGATCTTACCATGTAAGTGATTTTCTACTTGCTAACATGATTATAAGCATTGCAGACATTTTATAGAATAGAACAACACTTTTTTTCTTCCTTCATTCCACAATATCTTGCCTTTGAAAAGCCTGGATGACCACAAAACATACAAATACAAATAAGGCAGCTTATATGATCTTAAAATGGAATTTTGGGGTTCTGGGTGTCCATAAGCTTTAGGGATCTGTACCTCAGGTCTATTAACAGTTTTAGAACTACAACCATCTTCATGAAGCTAGTTTTTCTAATTCAATGTTATTTAAATGCATCTTTATTCCTCTGATAAAATATCACAAAGAGGATAATCAGTGGCAGAGCTTTCTCTGCCTGTTCCAATATTCTCTGAAATTAATTTTAAATACTATTTTCATATCAGTTATTTGCAGCTCTTGGGGAATGGTTTTTGATCTTCTTTAGGACTGTGGGACCTTCATATTCTAAACGTAACAGGACATCCATACCTGATTCTTGAAAGAAGCAAACCACAATTGGTAATCTTGACACCATGACCCTCAATCATGGTCTGCCGTAGTTTGTTTATAAAATGCCTTTTGTCATGGGTAAGATCCATGATGTAGAAGTTAGGTAGGTTTGATTTTGAACTATTTTTATTTGATATCATGCTTGTGATTTAGTTGTTTACTAGATTAAAAAATAACAACTCTTGCTTCAAAATAAGGTTTTAGTTTGAATTTTCTGGATGCAACACCTTTTTTAGGTGAGCCAAGCTCAGGGCAAAGCAGACCCTGTGTGTCCAGTACTGGTTCTTTGACTTCCCGTGAATTCTGTTTCTCTGATATTTCTTACATTGACCATAGCTGATACATTCACATTTTACCAACATTTCTTGCAAACAACCCTCCTCTTGGCTCCTTTTTTTGGATTCTGATTTAGGCACCTGTTCTTGCCAACTTCCTTTGTTCTATTTAGAGATCTAAAAAGCAGACTGGTTTTCTGTGGTGTGTGTTTATTGAATCTTATATGTAGAATTATCTTTGGTTTAGTCTTATTTTTCCTTCTTAATCATTGTGACACGAGAAATTGTGTTAATTAAAACATATTTGTAGGGGCTGGTGAGATGGCTCAGCAGGTAAGAGCACCCGACTGCTCTTCCAAAGGTGCAGAGTTCAAATCAAATCCCAGCAACCACATGGTGGCTCACAACCATCCTTAACAAGATCTGACTCCCTCTTCGGAAGTGTCTGAAGACAGCTACAGTGTACTTACATATAATAATAAATAAATCTTTAAAAAAATGTAATATTAGGTACTATATATTTTCCTTTTGGGAAGTAGCAGGTATGTAAGACTCCTTACTTCCTTCATTTACTCACTCACTTGCTGATCTTACATAGTTACTTACTCCCTTCAATTTACTGCAGTCTGTATGTGGAAACACAGAATGGAGTAAATCTCTCAGGGTGTGAGGGAGGAGCATCATGAGTTCAGGTTGGTTCAGGCTACAGAGTAAGACCCAGTCTCGAAAGGCCAGAGACTAGATAAATAAACACAAACAAAAACTATCACATTAGACATCTCAAGTGTTTACAATTATAACAGTGGGTTCATGTTCAAGAGTAGACAATAAAGCAAAATTAACTCACAGAAGTTCCCGGCTTTGTTGTAAGACTCTTTTTGTTTTTAATTGGATATTTTATTTATTTACATTTCAGATGTTATCCCCTTTCCCAATTTCCCGTTAAGAAATCCCCATCCCATACCCCCTCCTCCTGCTTCTATGAGGGTGTGCCCCCACCCCTGCCTGCCTGCCCTCGAATTCCCCTATACTGTGGCATTCAATTTTCATGGGACCAAGGGCCTTTTCTCTCATTGATGCCCAACAAGGCCATCCTCTGCTACACATATGGTTGGAGCTATGTTTCCCTCCATGTGTACTCCTTGGTTCATGGCTTTAGAGCCTGGGAGCTCTGGTTGGTTCATATTGTTGTTCTTCCTATGGGGTTGCAAGTGCCTTAAACTCCTTCAGTCCTTCCTCTAACTCCTCCATTTTACATTGGGGACCCCATGATCAGTTCAGTAGTTGACTGAGAGCATCCACCTCTGTGTATGTCAGACTCTGGCAGAGCCTCTCATGAGTAAGACTCTTAATATAAAGAGAGCTATACAACATGATAGAGTGGAAATAATTCTTTTTGGTGATTTAATTCTACATGTATGTGTGAATGCCAGCATGTGTATACATGCACCACATGCATGCAGTGCCCCTGAAATCCAGAAGAGTGTGTTGGATCTCATGGAACTGGGATCACATATCCTTCTAAGCTGCTATGCCAGTGCTGGGAACCAAACTCATTTCCTCTGCAATGTCAGCAAGGGCTCCTAGCTGCTGAGCCATAGCTCAAGCCCCTGAGAGACTTCCTATTACAAACATAGATAAATCCTATGCTAAAACGGTAAGAGTTCAAATTAGTAAAAGCTATTGGTATTGGAGTAATCTCCGAACTTCCTGCTTAGAGGAAGGAAGGAATTGTAGGAATGTCAATTCTTTTTCAGGAATCTCTTGCTAGGCACTGTGAATGGCCTATAACTCAGACAGAGAAAGACAGTGCTCTCAGGAGCACTTCAGAACATTTGAAGAAGACCTTGCCATTCCTAGGCAAGATAAATTATGTGCATAGGACTTATTTCCCAAATACTTGTTGAAGATTCTGTCTCTGCAGTATCATTATAGAACAAAGAAGGCTGCCTTCAGCTCATGGTCCAGCAGACCAGGACACTAGTCTGATCCTTCAAGTGATACAATGGGAAAATAAGTGGGAGAGAAAGAGATAATGACCAGGGGGAAAGAGGGATTCTTCAAAGGCATTCTACAGAGAGGTTGGCTCCAGAGACGAGTATAGAAGACTTCCAATGAGGAGGAGGAGGATGGATAAAACAGGATTAAACCTACTTTGAATGCATATCCATGAGTGTGATGCCCAGTTTAGAGATTTTCAGGGAACTTAGAATGGCTAGAGTCCCTTAATCAGTGCTTTAGGGCATTTAATAACTTTAGGGCATTTAAGACTTCGAGTAACATTCACTACAGTTAAGCATGATAAGACTGTCATTGACTTGGTAGACAATGGCAACATGGTAGTGGATGAGTACACTGAGAACTCATCGGAAGACAGAAGCCAACTTCCAGGGACATTACTGCAAGTTACAAGAAAACTAATGGGAATCAGAACCAAATAGACAACAATGGGAATGCCAAGCATACTAAAAAAAAAAAAAAAAAAAAAAAAAAAAAAAAAA
>NC_034604.1:18508205-18510806 GCF_900095145.1 Mus pahari | reverse complement strand
AAAAAAAAAAAAAAAGCAAATTAATTTTTTTCTGTTTGTAGTGTGGGCTGTGGGCATATGTGTGTTGTCAGTAAGTGCACATTGTTGTGTGTGTGTGCATGTGTGTGTGTGTGTGTATGTATGTATGTTTGTATGTGTCTAGGGTAAATGTATGTTTATACTCATCTACATATGCTAGACTTGGTCTGGAAATGTTTTTCTGCATTCAGATTTCAGTTATGGAAACACCCTAATACTATCAAGAGAATTTTGTTCCAGACTTTGGTCCATCAGCATTACCTTGTAGATTATTGTGGAACTTCCTGCCACTTGCATAAAACCTTCGGTAATTACACTAGAACCGATTTCTGTTTGTTGAAGAGATCTAAAAGCTTAATAATTTAGAATCTCTGAGAAGGTTAGATTTATGAGTTTAACACTGACCTATTTCACAGTCTTATTGAGAATAATACCAAACAAAAATGATTTAAATACATTTAATGACTTGGATAGAGGGGGGAAGGCTTGGAATGCAGAGCTGAATTGGGGGTTACTTTTTCACTGATTGCTGATTATTATGCAAATCTACTCAACAGACCAGAAAGAAATCACATTAGCCAATCTGAAGACAAGATGTATCTCACTGAGCAGATTTAGGAGGTGTTTGCTCTCTTTGCTCATGGCCACAGTTTAAGGGATAAGTTAATGATATTACAATTCAGAACTGAGAAGAAATGACAATGATCTGAGAAAATGAGGCCCATGAGGAAATGTGAGGGAACCGGCTCTACAGAGGAAGAAAGGCAATCAGTCACAGACGTAGGGCCTGCTCTAGTCTAAATGTTATTCATTGTTGGACCTGAAAACAAATCCAGACTTCTAATGGAGAGAAATACAAAGCTCTAGGAACGCCGAAGGGTTGGGATTTAATTGTTATTTTTCTAATTTTGCACATTGGTAGCCTAGTCAGATTTTACATAATATGGTAAAATATTGTATTACAATCTCACAAGAAAAATGTTTCAATAATAACTGCTGTTATATGTAATAGCATATTTATACTATACTCATATCAAGCAGAGCTTATGATTACTGTTTCATGCCTAATATGCAATCTTGCTTATAATGTTCAGGCTCAGGTCCCAGATGTTCTGTTTTTATTTATTTAATGATATTTTTTTCTCCCACATGCTCCTTGTCATATTTTTTCAATTAATTCTTCATTTACTTTTTACTAAAATGAATGCTACCATTCAAATTAAAGACTAAAATATTAAATATGATTACCATGAAAATTGGTATAGTATGTTTTTCAACTATGAATAGAAGGAAGACTTCAAGGAATGACCTCTTTTATGATGCAGATGCATGAGATGGTCATTGAAGTGCTAAGTGCAATGGATTGATGTTAGTAACTAAATTGCCATTGTTGATGGGTGTTCTAATTTATTATTGTGTAAAATTGATGCTTTTCCAATAGCAGATGTTTTTGGCCCTATGCAGCAATGTTGGTCCAGATAAGTAATTGTTTACGATAGAAATAACTGTGTGTATTCATTTTCATGTTATCAAAAACTGCAGCGAATCTACTTGGTACTATCTTCATTGCTAGAAAGATCAAGTTTAGGAATTTTCATTTTAACTAGAATGATAGACACATAAGTAATATTTTTTAATGTGGAAAAGGATGTGCAGGAGAGAATACCACCTTGGCCTACTAGTCATGTCTTGAATGAATTCTAGGTTTTAGATCTTATTTAATTTGTGTGTAGTGTAAAGGCATGCTAGGACTAGTATATATGGGACGCAGAGATGGAAATCTGGTAGCCAGGCATTGTATCCATATATGTCTTTGCCCACTTAGTCTTCTTGACAGCCCTTACCTTAGTTCTCAATAATTTAATAGGACCTAGATTCATGGCGACAGAGGGGCAATTACAAAGAAAAAAATCCCAAGATGAGGACAGCATTAAGGAAGGACACTGGTGATTAGAAGCAATGAATCCAAGACAGATACATCAACAGAGAATAGCAGGTGGCTGAAGGAAAGTTCCAGAATCCTTGTGAGCCTTTAGGGAGTGTACAGCTGTCAGGCCAGGGGGCATTGATGATAGGAAGAGAGCATGGACACCCTGGGCTATGAGGTAGATTGCTGTGGCATCTCTGACCGAAGGTGACTTTGAATGATATAAGAAGAAGAGATATTGTTAATAGAGGGGTCAATGGAGCCCCTATGGGATATGATGAAAAGAGATCCAACCAAGATTTAGAAAATTGAGTTATGTGAGACATACAGGGCCTAAAATACACTGAGAACCACAGAGAAAAGGGAATATTGGATGTGCCACTGCTGTGCTATGTCAGCTGTAATAAGCATGAGCACTTGGACAAGGCTTCACAGTCAAATCTCTGAATGTTGTCACAGGTAGGAATAAAAGGTAGACATTACCAGCTGTGTTTGCAAGAAGGCAAACTAAATCCAGATTGAAACTAATTTGACTTAATTGCTCCTTACCTAGTTAAGAGATCAAGCCCAGTGTAGAAACCAGTTCTTTTGCTTCTGCAAGCACCATGTGGGTGCTGGGCAGTGAACCTGATACATCTCCAAGAGCAGCCAGTGTT
>NC_034604.1:18491960-18506871 GCF_900095145.1 Mus pahari | reverse complement strand
GGGGGGGGGGTCTAGTTGGTTGATATTCTTGTTCTTCCTATAATGCAGGAATTTTAAGATAATTACTACAACACGTTTACACACACACACACACACACACACACACCATCACGTGTGCTGATTTTCCCAGTATTTTCATGTGATGGAGTGCCCCATGTTCATATCCACCAAACTTCTCTTCCCATGTTTGTTATCTCAGGCTAACAAATGCAGTAGGTCAGAGTCATCTATAATTTATGTCCTGAAAAGTGCAAGGTGAATGGATTTGTAATTCTGCCAGTGAAACAAACTATGCACTCTGCATTCCTTTTGAAACATGCAAGAGTTCAGTGGGGTCAATCGAAAACCCCCAGTGGCCCCTAACCACTGCGGTCTTACATTTATAATTAGTGTGGCTGAAGTTTTAAGGTTCATTTTTATCAAATATAGAACCGACCAACCATTAGATTTCTTTTTATTTCATAGTTCAAAACAAATAATCTTATTTTGAATGCTTTTGTGCTTAATGATGCTTAATATTTGTGTGGGATTTTTAATCATGATTTCTGGTATGTGTGTACATTTGAGTGTGTGTGTTTCTTTATGAATTGTGCTCATTCTTAGAAATAAGGTCAAATGGTTTAAAATATCCTTCCATTCTGTAGGTGTCTTGGCAACAGTGACAGAGTTTTAAGATTAAAAAAATTTTTTTTCCAGCTTTAACAATCTGAATTGATTTGTACATTTCTCATAAGAACCGATGTGATTAGAACTCACTGGAACAATACTAACCTAAATTTGAGAGAAGAACAAAGGAAGAAAAATGAAAATCAGACTAATCCACCTATCCATTCCACTTGTCTCAGTATAAAGGTTTATATTCTTATTAATATTAACCATCCGAGAGCCAATCTTAAATGAATACACCTGAAAGCAGATATCTGTATTATTATCATTGTGAATATTTAATTTTTATTATTGATGTATGCATGCTAGGTGAGGCAGGAGGGGTTGGTTGTGTCCTATGTGTGGGTGAAGGTCAAAAGATAACTCTGTGTCATTTATTCTCTGCTTCCTTTCACATGGTTCCAGGGCATGAATTCAGGTCCTCTAGCTTCAGGAGCAAGCACTTTTATCAATGGAAATATCGCATAGGGCCCTGTCTTCATTTTTGTTATACTTTTAAGATGGGAATATTAAAATTAGTTATGCCAAGATGATAACTTCACTTCATGGGCTCAAAAATATGAAGTAATTATTTGTCCCAGAGACCAATAAGGTTCTGGGTTCTTACAAATGGATGGGAAACATGCCGTCTTCCCAACTGTTCATTAGAAAGAAACTCATTTTTCCCAGTTTTATATATAGGAAAACAAAATCTGTAAAATCCCTGTAAATCAAAAATCTCTAACTTAGCTCCCACGTAAACCACTACAACTACAATGTAAACTAAGATAATCTTGTTGAAGCTGGGTAGGGAGAATGAAAGGTTCCACTGATGGGGGAAGAGCCTCTGAACAGAATCTTCACTGTCATCCTAGCACCTGCCCTGGGCCTGAGCAAGGCTGGGCCTGTCCCTAGCCAGTCACAGGCTGGGGAGGAGCCAATGGGGCCCTAACCCTCCCTGTTGATCTACTGGCACCTGAAGGTTCTGGAAGCAGGATACTCAGTACTTTCACTTGTGTACGAAAAAATGAGAAACACTAGCTCCAGTGTATAATTCCAAACCTGTAATCACGTTAAAATCTATGGAAGTGAGGATGACTGAAGAGAGGAAGTGAAAGAGAGAGAGAAAGAGTGGGGCAAGAGTGAGTGAAACACGGATGTGTGTGCGCGTGCGCCCGCGTGCGTGCGTGCGTGCGTGCGTGTGCGTGCGCGTGTGTGTATGTGTGCTTGTGTGAAAAACACAAGTTTAGCCAATTTAAAAAAAAAAATCCATCAATCCTCTTGAGAATAAGTAGAAGGACTTTGACTGATGTCACAACCCCAGCTGCTGGAGTATAGGTCATATTTATTTCCTTGTCAGAAAGACACATCTTTCCTATTTAGGACTTAGTAGGTCTCTATTTGTTGACTGCAGCGAATAATGTTTAACCTGTAAACAAGAATATAGTCCAAACAAGACACTTTTTGTAGGCATTGACCAATGGTTGTCACAATGGTTCTTACTGTCACCAGAATTTGGAGCTTATTTAGAAATGACAAGAATGTTATCAACTCCTGATTTTTTATTTGAGAAACTTACTTACTAGGATTGGACACATGAAGATGTATATGAAATATATATATATGTATATATATATATATTATTAGATATTTTCTTCATTTACATTCCAAATGCTATCCCCAAAGTCCCCTATACACTTCCCCCACCCTGCTTCCCAACCCACCCACTCCTGCTTCCTGGGCCTGGCACTCCCCTGTACTGGGGTATATAATCTTTGCCAGACCAAGGACCTCTCCTCCCAATGATGGCCTACTAGGCCATCTTCTCCTACATATGCAGCTAGATATACAAGCTCAGGGGGTACTGGTTAGTTCATATTGCTGTTCCTTCTATAGGGTTGCAGACCCCTTTAGCTCCTTGGGTACTTTCTCTAGCTCCTTCATTAAGGGCCCTGTGTTCTATCCTATAGATGACTGTGAGCATCCACTTCTGTATTTGCCAGGCACTGGCATAGCCTCACAAGAGATAGTTATATCAGGGTCCCTTCAGCAAAATCTTGCTGGCATATGCAATAGTGTCTGGGTTTGGTGGTTGTATATGGGATGGATTCTTAGGTGGGGCAGTCCCTGGATGGTCCTTCCTTTTGTCTCAGCTCTGATCTTTGTAACTCTTTCCATGGCTATTTTGTTCCCCATTCTAAGATGGTACAAAGTACCCACACTTTCGTTTTCCTTCTTCTTGAGTTTCATGTGTTTTGCAAACTGTATCTTGGGTATTGTAAGTTTCTGGGCTAATATCTACTTATCAGTGAGTGCATATCATGTGTGTTCTTTTGTGATTGGGTTACCTCACTCAGGAGGATATCCTCCAGATCCATCCATTTGTCTAAGAATTTCATAAATTCATTGTTTTTAATTGCTGAGTAGTACTCCATTGTGTAAATGTACCACATTTTCTGTATCCATTCTTCTGTTGAGGGGCATCTGGGTCCTTTCCAGCTTCTGGCTATTATAAATAAGGCTGTTATGAACATAGTGGAGCATGTGTCCTTATTAAAAGTTAGAACATCTGAGAGGTATTGCTGGATCTTCCCGTAATACTATGTCCAATGTTCTGAGGAACCCCCAGACTAATTTCCAGAGTGGCTGTACTAGCTTGCAATCCTACCAACAATGCAGTAGTTTTTCTTTCTCCACATCCTCGCCAGCATCTGCTGTCACCTGAATTTTTGATCTTAGCCATTCTGACTGGTGTGAGGTGAAATTCTTAAAGGGACTAAATACTGCTTTCTTCGTTTCTTTCCTTGTCCCCTCATCCTTCCCTATAATTCCACTTATTTGTAAATACCTGAAATATATAATTATTTCCAGATTCACCAAATCTATTATCTATTTCTATGAATAGGATGCACTTATAAAACCAATCCTAGGATGCCATACAATCTCTGCTTGTTATAATCCCTCTCATTCTGTTGCAGTCTATCCAATGAAAATGTCAGTTTTCTTGTACCATAAGTCATAATTAATTCAGTCAGAAAAGAGTTTGTGTGAACTCGTAGAGAGAGATATCTATGTAACCCAGGGAGAGAGTGACAGAGTGACACCATTGGCAGAGGCATGTTCACATGCTGAAGCAACCTGCATGCCTGAGGCTGGCTTCCTATCAAATGTTTGTGGAGTGACAAGTGGTGACCTTGGACTATGGTCTTCATTTGAATTTGGTCTTAATCCCATCTGCTTTTTCATGCCAGCGGCAGCTTCACATTGTCACCTTGCATTGTTAAATTTACCAGTACTTTGCTGTCTTTGGACTTAGCCTGCTGGATTCCAGGTACCATGGTACAATTTATCCCTCTGAGCAGATTCCTCTGTGAATGTTTTCCTGTATACTGTGACTTAAATGAGATGATGTTGCAGCATGAGGATCGAGGAGGAAGACATCACAGCAAGCTGGGAGTTCTGGGGATCTGTAATGAATATATAATCATGATGCTAGTTTTGTCAGTTTTAAACCACGGTGATATAAAGAAAAATAAGCATCTTCAAATGATTCTACCTTGGTGTTTATGAAAAATTAAAACCTCGATATTCACCTGTGGTGTTTATTTCTATATTTTCATTAATTAGGATATTATTCCTGGTACTGTCTTCTGTGCAGCTGAAGATTCTCCAGGAAAATAAAACCAATATATAATATAATATAATATAATATAATATAATATAATATAATATAACAGATAACTCATTAAACTCATTTAGTTTGCTCCTGTTATGCAAACTAAAGACTATAGTTTGTGGAAGCCAGTGGACTATCTTTAATAAAACTCCACAAACATGAGAATCAGGAGACAAGTGGTATAAATTCTAGTCTAAGTATGAAGGGCCAAAACCAAGTGAAAAGTGCCACCATTTTAGTTAGAGCAGGATGGTGATATGATGCCCCAACTCCTGAAAAATACAGATCCACTATGCCTCTGCCTTCTGTTCAAGTCTTCTACATATTGGGTAAGAATCTCTAACTCTAATGATGTAATAATTTACAGTCAACTTGTCAATCAAATGCTATTCTTTTAAAGAATAACCTCCTGCCCCATCATGTGGAAAGCCATGCCTTTCCAACTTTCTATTGTTTCTAGTCAAGTTGGTTTATAAAATCAACCACCAACAGTTGACCCCTTGGCAACAAAGTGACCATCTACATCTACTTTGCTCAAAGCAAAAGTAATGACCATAAACAAGTCATCATTCTGCATAATGAAAGAGTGGTCTAGATGTAACCGTAAACAGACTCATTCAAAACCCCTCATTCAAAAAAGGAAGTAAAATGTTCAAATGTTATCTACTTTGTTATCCAGTAAATTAAATGCTATGATACAAAATCAATAATATCAGATTACTGACTATATGTTATAAAATATAAAAATAGAAATCTGAGTAAAGATATTTTAATGCATGACTATGTAGACAAAAGACATTTGTAACCAAAGAAAGTAAAATACTCATGACAGCTATAGACCTCATTTCCATAACCGGCCTTTGGCCATAGCTGGCATTTATAACTATTAACTTCTACTACTTAAGATTTTAACCCCACCTACTGCTTTCATGGTATACCCCTAGTATGCAAGGTCCCTTGGCTTGCATGGTGATCCAAATCTTCATTCTTGCTTGTGTGTGTGTATGTGTGTGTGTGTGTGTGTGTGTGTGTGTGTGTGTGTGTGTGTGTGTATGTAAGGAGGGGGTGGAAAGAGGAAAGAGAGAGAGGAAAGTGAGAGAAGGTACACATATATCTGTTTGTAGTCATGCTGTAAAGCCCGGAAGACAACCTCAGGTGCTGCTCCTGGGATATTATCCATTTTGTGTTTTGCAAAATTACATTTTCTCATTGAAATTGAGAACTCCATGATTGGTTCATGATGCATAGCCTACAATTCGCAGTGTTTTTGCCTGACCACACCTAGCCGTTCAGTGTTTAACATCAGTTCTCAGACTTAGCTCAGGTCCTCATGCTTGCACTACAAGATGTTGACTGACTGAACTAACTTCCCAGAATCCAAGCCTTTGTTATGGGATTGCAGGGAAACCAAGAAAAGTAGAGAGAGAGAGTAAACATAGTCTGTGCCTTGTAGAGTAATGAAACAACAGGGAATCTATAATGCGCTCAGTGTAAGAAAGTGACCCATTTTCAGAAGAGGCTTATGGATGTGAATTTATAATTGTCAGGTAATATTTTGTTAAAATTTATTATCTTATGTGGGTTTAAAAAGACAATTTTCAAGGATAAAACAGGAAAAGAAAGTTGCTTAGCTTCCTTCAGCTCATTAAGCTATCATTAATGGGAGTAAATCTGGTTTTTTCTTGAATTGCTCTTAAAATAAGGGGTTAATCTGCATTATGTAATATATATATTTGTGAAAATCCTTAAGTTAAATGCTAGAGATATAGTGAAAGAACTCAAAAAATGGTGTTTCGCATAGATTCAGGAGAAAATTTAAGGGACCACTATTTGAGTTATAACTCCATAAACAGCACAGCATGTCATGCATAACCTGAATCAGGGAGAATCGAGGATCTGAAAGTGTGTGAGTGATGGTAGTTGGCTAATGCTCAGGACCAGAGAAGAAGCTGGATTGAAATAAATAGAAGCCCAGTGAACAGTAGATTCCGTTGAGTGTACAAGGTTTATTCTTTTTCTCAAAGAGAAAGGGAAAGGACTTCAAACATCTAGGAAGATCCGGTTCGTACTCAGTAGTGAGTATTCAATATTATCAAAATGCTAAATTTGCAAAAGTGATAAAGAAAATGTTATTTTCCCATTAAAGGAACACTTACAGAAAATCTAAGTTATTATGCTGTATAATGAGGTTACAGAGATAAAAGCAATACACACACAATTTCTACTTTTGAAGAAAAAAAAACCACCTGAATGGCAGAGTCAAATGAGTAATAGAGTGTACCAAAACAATGAATCTGTAAAGATGCCTGTGTCCACTATAGAGGTCTACAGTGGTGGAAAGCAGCAGAAGATGCAAAGAGTGACCATGTGCGTTAGCATATGTCCTCAGGAAGCTCAAAGAAAGGATGGCCTTCAGAACTCAAGCATTGAGTAAACACTATAAAAGCAAAAGTAACATAAAATTATGTCTCTTCTACCTGAAAACAGAGAATGAGGGCAATGAGTTTCCTGACACACCCCTTCCTGAAGACTGATGATGTCTGCTTTCATAGTATTTCGTTAAGGAATCCCAGTATTAGAGAATCCCAATATTAGGAAGGTTGAACTCAAAAAGTTTTAAATTTCACTAAAAGTCATGATTAGTGTGTGCATAAATTTTAACATATTATAATGATTTTTGTTTCTAAGTAGGCTAAGAATGTCATATTTTTTGTTGTTGTTTCAAATTTTATCCCAGGCTTCTTCAGCTTAATTAGATGCAAAGAATGAATTGTGTATAAGCAAAATTCAAGAGAGCTACAGTGCCCAAGGGACTTGGTCTTAAAAATACTAAAGACCTGGATTTTTTTTTTTTTTTATTAGCTCCAGTAGCATAAAAAGGAAATGTTTTAAAAGTTAAAACAGTCACTTCTCCAATAACTTCTTCAAAAGTTGACTCAATTCAGTTTGCTTCCTTTATAAAAGTCTTATCCAAATTGTCTGCAAGATCTTAAATCCCTCCTGGTATTCATTCCTCCTTCTCTTCCCCTCCTCCCCCTCCTTACTCTCCTCTGTCTCTGGAGCAGCATCTGGTGATCTTCCATCCACAAACTGTTTGAAGAAAGCCAGTCTCCTTAAACTAGTCAGACTATCTGTGCTGACCCAGCTTCAGAGGCTGGGAAGCATGTCTGCCTGCTGCATTGTCTACTGTGGTCAAAGTGTTCACTGCCAGAGGTGCCTGAACTTCAGGGCTGGTAGAGTGAACCACTGTTCATTGGGTTAGAACTGTGCTCATTTCTCTAATACCAAGGATAGTGTTTCCCCTAGCTTTCTTAAAGAGTACCAGAGCTCTCCATCCTTCCCTGTGGATGTATTATGAACCATGCTTTTTTGTTTGTTTGTTTGTTTGCTTGTTTTCCAGCAGTTGCTTCCCTGTGATACTAGTTTATATGCAGTTTGGCTTATTCTTTCTTATTCACAATATTTTTGTTGATCTTTTCAGGGAAGACATAGGGCTACATGGAGGACTACGGTTAATAATGATGGAGATCTCAGAGTACTAGTGAGATTAGCTTTTACAACTCACTCATCGTGTCCTGATTTTCATTTTTTAAAAGATTTATTTATTTTGTATATATGAGTACACTGTCACTGTCTTCACACACACCAGAGGAAGGCATCTGATCCCATTACAGACAGTTTTGAGCTACTGTATGGTTGTTGGGAATTGAACTCAGGATCTCTTGAAGTGCAGTCAGTGCTCTTAATCGCTGAGCCATTTCTCCAGCCCATGATTGTTATTTTTGAATAGACAGTTGAGGCGTATGTTTTAGAAACGCTAGAAACTCTGATTTACCACTTATATAAAAATATTTCATTTAATAATATATTTTTACATGTTATTTTATATTCTGTTCCTCAGTTAACAGATATTTATTGAATCTTGACACATAGGAATATCAAAATACAATAATGAAGAAGATAGACTATCCTTGTTTTTGTTTTTTGTTTTTGTTTTGTTTTGTTTTGTTTTGTTTTTTGTTTTTGTTTTGTTTTGTTTTGTTTTTTGTTGTTGTTGTTGTTTTTGTTTTTTTCGAGACAGGGTTTCTCTGTATAGCTCTGGCTGTCCTGGAACTGACTTTGTAGACCAAGGCTGGCCTCGAACTCAGAAATCCGCCTGCCTCTAGACTGTCCTTGTTTTTTAGAGGCATCAAAAGTCTGATTGGGTTGGGCTATTCCTGGCAGAAGTTATAGGCGGAATGAGAAGGGAACTCCTAGTGGAAACACAATGGCAATGGTTTGGAGAATCAAGACCACCTTTGGGGGAAAAAGACTATCTCAGCAGGGAACTGGAGAATGAGCAGAAGCTGGGTAATGAGCTGGGCTCAAATGGTGAATGACTAATTCTAGGCATAGTCAATATTAGGAGAAAGGCAGGAAAGAATGCATACCCGAAGTGACAGTGTGGGGAGATAGTAGCAATGTTGTATCTGTAACTATACAGAGACTACATCTGCAAAGGCCTTTTGTGAACTTGGTCACGAATGTTGAGTTAGAAACTGAATGAGACAAATAGACTAAGATATCGTTGAATCTGTTTGAAATAGTATAACCAAGATGCTTAGTCATCGAGTCTCTAGCACTGGGCAACCGAATGGATGGTAGCATAACCCTCTAGAAGCAGGTTCCAGGCAGATGTCACTCCTTGTGGGCTTTCTGACTCCAAGTCTGGTAGTCACTGCTTCTCATGCTCTTTGCTTCAACAGCTCGCTTTGCTCTCACTCCAGGGAGCAATATTGAACCTTCTCTTTTACTTTCATTTCATCAATATTCTCTTTTACTTTTACTTTCAAAGATTGTTCTTTGCTTCATCCAACCCCATACACACCCCTCATTGCCTTGATGTGCCTTTATTTATTGTGATTTAACATGGTTCCATGGTGTCATTAAGTCCATTGTGTCAGGTTTTTGAGTGGTTAAGGTGATGGCTGGTTTAGTATTAATTTAAAAATATTTGTATCTACATTTATTTCCTATATTGGTCCAGAGAATACAACTATCAATTTCTGAGAAATTAGTGTACAGCATAATTTCTAGGAAGTACTTTTTAAATCATTTAATTATTTGAACAAGATAAAATACAAATTGCTATCATTAAAAACAAACTATAAAATCTCCGTTCTAATGTTGGTACTAGATAAACTTTCAGCCAAGCTGAAATTAAAGTCAGGACTTTTAGAAGTTAAAGTTAACATTTCACAGTGTATTGAGGTGTATCTGATCTGAAATAGTGATGCTTTGAAAATAGTGCTTTATAAATAGGGATAAATTTGCAGGTACTTTACCTTTTTTTTTTTTAATTTATTTATTTTTTTTTATTTTAGTTTTCACGAGACAGGGTTTCTCTGTGTAGCCCTGGCTGTCCTGGAACTCACTCTGTAGACCAGGCTGACCTGGAACTCAGAAATTTGCCTGCCTCTGCCTCCCAAGTGCTGGGATTAAAGGCGTGTGCCACCACTGCCCGGTTGCAGGTACTTTATAGTGTGTACTGTTGTGCCTTAGAATAAAGTGACAACCAAACATTTTAGGTTATATTTTTCTGTATGGTTACATATTTTCCTTTAAGATTTTCAGAATCAGTGTTTTAGAGACGACATTGCATCTGAAAGTCTAAGCGCACATGCTTTATCTTAGCCGTTTCCTGTGTTCACTGTTAAATGATTTCTCTGATCTCAGAAAACACCCAGCTTCTGATCTGCAATTCTCTCAAAGTCTTGTTGAGCTGTGAGAACTTCCTTATCATTATTCCTGAAGGGTTTTTGACTCTGTGCCACCCTATGTCATTCTTGCCCATAGCAAATTATATACACATTGTTCTTCTCAGAGAGATCGCATGTTAAGCTTTCAGACTTGAATCCCCTTGGGACTCTTATTTATTTTGAGAGCCTCCCACCAGGTCTCCAGAGCACAATGGGATATGGAGATCTTCATCTATTTATAGTATTCAATAGCTCTATGTTTGTTTTTCTTATCAAAAGCAGATTGGGACTAAATTTCCAACAATAATTTTGCCAACCAAAGAGCTGGCTCAGTGGTGGATGTGTTTGTTATAGAAGTTCAAAGAACCAAGTTTGGACTCCCAGCACCTAAGTAAAAGTTGGGCTTTGTAGTATAGCTTGTAACTCCAGTTCTGCCTCCTCAGAGACAGGTCAGTCTCTCTGAAACAGCAAGATCTACAGTGACTTTGTCTCACAAACTAAGAAAAGATGTATTGAACTATAGAGCATAATAATCAAAGTTAATCCCAAGTCTCTGAAACAAGTAAATTCACATGGAAATGCACTGCATATACACACATGTGAGCATGGATGCACACACATGTGATTACAGACACACTTGGGCAAACACACACACATGTGGGGCCATGGGTGTGGGGGAAAGAGGGGAGTGGGAGAGAACCCCCATCCCACCAGAGTTCTGGTGCTCTGGGAGGGTGGACGCAGGAGGACTGTGCACCCTTTCCACATGGCCCCTGGTGGGCATCTGGCTGTGTTAAGCCACNGACCCCACACAGTGGGTGGTGGACAAGGGGCAGCCCCAGGTACCAGGTTCTCAGCCTCCAGCATCCCATGCTGGATGTGGTGAAGGAGCTGAGAACAGAATATGGGCGTCAGGACAACACTTGGCCCCTGGGATGAAGGGAGGAGAGAGCAGGGGGAGACTGGGCACTAGATGGTTCCCATGCTCCTTGTTCAGTTTCGTGGCTGGAACACAGAATGGCCTTCTGGCGGGAGGTTAGACACAGCTCCTTAGGAGAAAGCCTATCCAGTCGTTCAAGCATGGCAGGCCTTGATGATCAGAGAGAGTCTATGGTTTTAGAGCTTTATTGTAGAAAGGTGGAGAGAAAGAGAGAAGGTAGAAAGAGAGGGGCCAGCCATGGCCACATGGAGAGAGGGAGAAGAGGGAGAAAAGGAAGGCTAGAGAGTAAGATGAGGGCTTAAGAGAGCAAGGAGGGCAAGGAGACACCAAGCATCCCCTCTTATAGTGGGCTGTTGCCAGGTAACTGTGGGGAGGAGCATACCTGGCTAAAGTCTGGTGACTATGGGGCTGGAGTCTAACCAGAATGCCAGAAGCTTGGGACATTGTCATTGACTGAGTCACAGAATTATGGACAAGCACCTGATTCTGGGAACGTGGCTCTCCTTTCCGTCCCTTGTACTTTTCTCTATTGGGTCACTGGAGCAAGCCCCATTCAACCAAAATAGGCTGCCTATCATAGTCCCCACCCCCACCCCCACACAAATTAAGCCTATACACTCTTGAGCAAAAACAAACATATGGTTTTGTTCAATTTTGGTAGAAAATAATGAAATAATTATGTAAAGAAAATAGAATAATATATATTTAAATACTACTGCTTGACAATCCCAATAGTGCACATATCTAAAGGGCAAGCCAAGTACAGGAGTTCATAGTTTGAATCATAATCCTAACCCAGTACAAAGTCTGTGATGAAAAACATACTTTAATAGACTCTGAAATCAGCCTGCTGTAACTGCTATAGACATGGTTATTTTTTAAAGGCCCTTCCTGTTATTTGAGCCTCAGGCCAGCTTCAGAAGAGTTTGATTATCGGGGTCATATTTTCTGAAGTTATGTTAGTTATGAAACTAGCACAAGTGACAGGTGACAAGACAAGTTTGTTGCTTATATAACTCGCCTGTGTTGTGAGGGGCATTCTTTGTCAAAATGACAGATAACAAGTGCTCTGCCGTGATTGGTAAACATTCTAACTTTTGCTTCAGTGGTATGTACTTATGGTATACACTGCAAATTTTGAAAATGAAGCTTTAAAAACTGTGTCATGAGGATACAGCAAAGGAACTGATTCACTCACGCAATTCCTCAGCTAGCCTTGTCCTGACCAAAAATGATCATCACAAGTTCGCCCTTAAGTTTTTAGGTCTGACTTGCACAGGTACAAGACACTCATGCCTGAAAGGAAAATTAAAAAAAAAAATTACCTGCCAGTCCATATTAGCACAGGTCTATATAGAAAGTACACCCACCTTCAGAACTGCCTCGATGAATGTGTTACATTCAAGATATAGCTGTTAAAACAAGTCTGACGTATGAGTGTAATAGAGAATGGGTGAGCATTAAAGTTCACTAGACAGTGAGAGAAGGAACATGTAGTTAAATGCTCTGTAATTGGATGTGATAAAGTAATAGCATTATACCAGGTAGTGTAAACATGAAAGCTCATGACATAAAATCTGTGTCAGTTTCTGTAACCATGTTAGCAAAAGACTACTGTGCTCTCTCCATATATATGCCTTTTACATTACACTCTGATAAGATATGCAGGGGAGGACTGAGGAGGAATATATGTACTCATCATGAACCAACTTGAGCAAGACTCCACGCTATCTGCCCCACAGGAAATTTGAGGAAGCATCCAGTCCTTGCATTCTCTGCAGCCATTTCTCATTCATGCATTCAGCATATTTGCTAAACACTTGGCATGGGAAGATGCCAAACCCGAATGCATTTTTTATTTGTGCACATGAATAAAACATCATTTTTAAAAAATTTAATGTTTGGAAGTAATGTATAAAATTGCCAGTGCCATCCGTGCTTCTGCTTCTGACACAATGTTGTTTCATGTCAATTCATTCAAGGTTTTTTTTTTTTTTAATTCAAGACAATCATTTTCTCTGGAGGTTATGTAATAACTGTCATTCACACAAGAGAAGCAGGGGCCTTTCCTTTGCTTGCAGTCTCTGCTATTTTGTCACTATTTCTGTCTAACTCCCAGGCACTCCTAACATTCAGAGGTGCACAACTCCTGGAGCACACCTGGAGAAAGTCCGCATGCATGTGGGCTGGAATGACGTTGGCTGATCTTCCCTCATATAGAAAGCGATCCACTTGCCCACCCCATAATCTCTCTTCTATAAAATTATTATAATAGAATTCTCATGCTATACAATGTATCATATTAAATTATAGGATTTGATGGTTTTAGTAGATCCACATTTAATGCAACTATTACTATGGTTAATTTCAAAATACTTTATCACTTCAAAAAGCCACTGTGAGGCTAAGATCAGCTTAGTCTACATAGCAAGTTCTAGGCTAGACAGCTTCATAGTGAGACCCTGTTTCAAACAAATAAAAAGAAAGAAAATTCTCTCCCCTTACTTAGGAACCCTCTCTTCCTCCTTCCTTGGCTTTAAGCAACCAAGGAGCTACATCTCTGTTGCTCTCCCCAGATTAGATAGTGTGTCGTCTCTGAGAGCAGCTTCCTTTGCTATCGCATTGCTAGGGTTTAGCTCTTTCCTATTATGAATCAGTACTTGATACCTTCCTATGAGCAAATAGCATTCTGTGGTCTGAATATACAGGATCATATTTTACGTTACCCTAGTCACAAGAAATATGAAAAAGGTACAGTTTCATGGTGGAAAATGTTGCACTTGAGAGTGCTGTAAATGTTTAAGTCATAAACATTTGCATACAAGATTATGTTGTGATATACATTTTCATAGTTCTTCGATGCGTATTTGGATGCAACTTACTAGTTCACACAGGTATTCTGTCCAACATTCTAAATAAGGTCAACAGGTTTTCTTGTTGGTGGCATTTAGTAAATGTCAACTCTGGCTTCCTTATATCCTCACAAATGGTTGCCACCTTCTTTCTCATTTTATCCATCTTCTTGAGCGTAAAGTAGAACCATCCTGTGACTTTCACTGCAATCTTTTGATGATATCAGCTGCCAAGTGTTTTCCTCTTCCCACAGTTATGTGTGCATCTTCTGGGGAGTTTTCTCCTCAGAGTCTTTGCCATTTTTTCTCATTGTATTACTTCTCTTATCAGTATGGAGTTGTATAATTTGCTTATATATTTCACATAACCCATTCATGGGATATATAATGTTCCAACCTCAACTTGCATTTTTTGTCCTTTCTCAATTTTGATTATCACTGTTGAGTCACCAATGGTTTTTATTTTGATGAAATCACATTATACAGCTTCCTTGCACCGTGAGATATATGTTACATATATGAATCCATTGCTACACCCACAGTCATGGCTGCCATCATGAACTCTTCTGGTTTACATTAAAGGATGCATCCTTTGTTATTGACAGTCCTTGAAGAAGAACTCTGCTTGTCGTGTTGCAAGGCTGTCTCTCTTGTTGGTCAGTATATGAGATGTTTGCTCCCAGTTCTGCTCCTTTCATCATCTCACACACATGCTGTCTAGTTAACTAGAGCTTTGCAGATAGTTTTGAAATCAGGAAGAAAGCATCCTTCTATTTTGTTCTTTAAAATGGGCTTTGGCAATTCTGGGTTGCAATTTCACATCAATGTTGCTACCATTTCATTGATTTTTATAAAATCTAAAAAGCTAGCCAAGAGTTTCACAAAAATTTAATTAGATATAGAAATCTTTTGTAAATATTGCCATGTTACCAATACTAAATCTTCCAATCCATTCTTTTTTTATTTTCTGATATGTGTTAAAATTACCTTTGCAGGTTTCATGAGAATATATTTACGTACAATATATTCTCAAACTGAATTTCCTTTTTTTTTTTTTTTT
>NC_034604.1:18489867-18491850 GCF_900095145.1 Mus pahari | reverse complement strand
GCCACCACGCCCGGCTGAATTTCCATTTTTTATTTCCATGCGTCTTAGGCTGTTGACTTCTTTTCTTTTTTCATCCATCTCTTCCATATAGTGAATATTTTAATCATCGTTTGACTTACATTTAGTGTATTTCATCTGTGCTTTCATTGCTTACTATGGGTCCACTACATCAGAATCAGCTTTAGATTTAGAGTGACTCAGTTTCAGTAAGAAAAAGTGACATTTTCCTATGTCTCCTTCTTCTCACTTTCCCTTGTACAATGGTGTTAAGATTTTATGTTTGTATTATATGTGTATTATATACTCTTCTATTATTTCTTTTTAAAACGTTATTAATTTTTATGAATATGAAAGGAAGCAGAAGCTAGTATCTGTTTATAATATTTCTTATTTAACTCTATTATTTTTAATTCTTCTTCATTCCTCTGAATATACTTTACTATTTTATTTTATTGTTCAGTAAAGCTAAATTCCTATAAACCTTCATCTTACTTTTGTTACAAATATAGAACCTTTCTATATTTTGTAGACTCAATTCACATTTTATGGAATTTTTTATCCATTAAGATAGGAAATAATATTTTCATGTATGCTATCATTTGGACTAATGGAATCAGCAGCAATTTATTTTCTGTGTGTGTGAGTATGGTTATAGTATGTGAAAATACAACATAAATGTTTCTTTTATAATTTTTATGATGTGGGTTCTGTTGATGAAAATACTAATTTATGTTTGTGTATATCTGAACTGTCACTGTTTCCCTTGCTTTTTTGCATTATTTTTATATCTATTATCTTTACCTTAACACTGAGAACTTCATATAACTACTTCTTCTATATCACTCTTACACCACCATAGTATCTTCTTTAATTATTATTGCTATAAATTTATGTGGGGTGTGTGTGTGTGTGTGTGTGTGTGTGTGTGTGTGTGTGTATGTGTATGTGTATACACATATAACATCTGAGTTCACTTAGCTTTGCTCACATCTCATGTATCTGCAGCTGTCCAGCAGCCATGGACAAACTGGGTTTACCTGAAAGGGGGGCTGGAAATGAAAAATATACTGGCGGTCAGGGGGAGAGAAGAATGAAGTCAAGACAAGTTTCTGATCAAGGCCTCAAGTTTAATATTCAACACTGCATTTATATAGGGAGAGCCCACAGACCCATCCTTTGTTTCAGCTGGTTTATGTTATAAAGCAAGATCAGCAGGCAGTCTATTCTTCTAAGTTCCTGTAGTAACTTGCACATGCAACCAAGACAGATGACTCCACCTAGGTCATTAAAGTCCATTGTGGTAATTACTCAAGGTGCGTCCAGCCTGCTCAAGGCTGGAAAAACCTGCTCAAGGCTGCGAAGGGAACAATCCCCCCTCCCCTTTTTAAAAGCCCGTCAGTACCAGTAGTTGGATAGGAGCACAAGATTTCCTCGTTTTCCTTAATCCCTTCTATGGTAAAGAGTGGCCAGGCAACCATGCATGTCTTAGGTCAGTGTCTATATTTCTCCTTCTTACCTGTCATGGAGAACAAATATAGCATTGATGTTATGTCTCTCTCTGCCTTAGATCAGTAGGAGCTCAAAACCACTCTTACAAGTCTCTGACTACAGGCTTTCTATAGCACACTCTTTCCCATTCAGACCAAAGCCACAAATGGCATATGAATATGCACTCAATGCCTTTCTTCATAGCAATGGATAACTGCCATCGTGAATAGCTGAACTTGCTGAAAGTGATCCTCTGTGAAGGCAACCAATCTGTTTAAGATACAAAGTCCAAAAGTTAAAAGCAACAAAATGATAATTAATACTCCAAGCAGTGTAGAAATTAAAATTGTACGCCATGGAGAAATGGAGAGCCAGGATTCAAACCACCCCTGATTCTGTTCTTTTTCTCTTCATTTTTACTAGTCCTACTCGAACTTTAGCCATAGAATCTTTTACTATTCTTGAATGATTGATGTAAAAGTAACATTCTTCATG
>NC_034604.1:18467623-18486759 GCF_900095145.1 Mus pahari | reverse complement strand
TATATATATATATATATATATATATATATATGCTATAAGTATACAAATTAAAAGCTTTATTTTTCAATATTTCAGAAACAGTGGCTACAGCACGTAATTCAATTTGTGAGGCAGGAGGGAAACTCAAAGAGAATGAACATGTAATTCAATCACATATGTTTCTTTCCCATTAGATAAGATGTTTATAAATACAATAAATGCATTCTTTATTGGCTGCATGCATAAAATTATGGAAAATACAAAAGTGTGTCTAGAGGCAAATTTTAACAACTTGTCTTTTGGGTAATTATCACATTTGCCTAAAATGTTTGCCATTCAGTAGACCAACTATCAGTATTCTGCAATAACCAATTTAATTGCTGTTTGAAACAAGGGATAAATATTTCATCAAGTTCTTTCCCAAAGTACTTTCGTGAGTCTATCCTACAGTTCTGTATTAGCACAGCAACAGCTTCATAATAGGATGTTCAAATTTTAGTTAGTAACGAAGAAAGATGAATCCACATTAATCGTCCCTTGTGCCAAAGGACTGCTGTGAGACAGCCGTCTATTGATTATAGTCTACATAATGTCATTAGAACAAAGAAACAAAAATAGACATAAATTGACAGACAAGGACAGATTGGTGCACCAAGGACAGACAAAAGACGTAAAAGGAAGAGAGCTTGATGTCCCAAAGGGACCCAGATATCCTACCTAGGAGACCCAGAACCAGAGCTAAGGATATTTTCAGTTGGAGCCAGAGAGGAATCAGGATGTCTCCCGATTTCCTCCTGTCCCTAGGAGAGCTCTGAAATAGCTTATATCCATTTTCCTTCTCTTTTTACTAATGCGTCCTGAATAGGGGACAACTGCTTATCTGAAACCTATTCTCTCTCTCTCTCTCTCTCTCTCTCTCTCTCTCTCTCTCTCTCTCTTTCTCTCCCTCTCGTGTGTGTGTGTGTGTGTGTGTGTGTGTGTGTGTGTTCCTCTCTCTTTTTCATGTCATTTGTATATTTACCATTCCTACTTCTGGGAACCATGGACAGCATAAATCTACTTGAGTTAAGAATTTTTCTAACATCTGTTTTTTAAAGCCTGCTCCTCTCTCCTGAAGGAGGCTGCAAACAAATGCTTGTTTAGAATTCCCCTGTCCCATTGAGCTGTCACCCTGTAGGTGAAGTCACATTGGGTCAATACCTCTGCAGTCTAGAAAGTGTCCCCTCAAATGTACCACCTGTGACAATAACTTCTAAAAAATAAAATTTATGACAAGCTTTAGCATTTATACTGTTCATTGCCTACTGTGCATGATACTGTTCCTTTCTGTTTCTATTTTCTGTGGAGCTCCACCCAAGACAGCGTTTCTCAGTGTGTTCCCCATTTTCTGGCCCCTCATTCGGGTGCCACTTGTAGTGGTCCAATGGCCATGGACCAACTGGGTTTACCTGAAAGAGGAGCTGGAAATGAAAAAGAGATCGGGGGTCGGGAGGTGGGAGGAGAGAAGAATGAAGCCAAGACAAGTCTCTGCTCCACACTTTGTCTCTGTAACTCCTTCCATAGGTATTTTTTTCTCCCTTCTAAGAAGGATTGAAGTATCCACACTGTGGTCTTCCTTCTTCTTGAGTTTCATGTGCTTTGTGATTTGTATCTTGGGTATTCCAAGCTTCTGGGCTAATATCCACTTATCAGTGAGTGTGTATCATGGGTATTCCTTTGTGATTGGGTTACCTCACTCAGGATGATATCCTCCAGATCCATCCATTTGCCCAAGAATTTCATAAATTCATTTTTTTAAATAGCTAAGTAGTACCCCATTGTGTAAATGCACCACATTTTCTGTATCCATTCCTCTGTTGAGGGACATCTGGGTTCTTTCCAGCTTCTGGCTGTTATAAATAAGGCTGCTATGAACATAGTGGAGCATGTGTCCTTATTACAAGTTGGAACGTCTTCTGAGTATATGCCCAGGAGTGGTATTGCTGGATCTTCTGGCATGACTATGTCCAATTTTCTGGGGAGTCACTAAACTGATTTCCAGAGTGGTTGTACCAGCTTGCAATCCCACCAGCAATGGAGGAGTGTTCCTCTTTCTCAACAACCTTGCTATCATCTGTTGTCACCTGAGTTTTTGACCTTTGCTATTCTGACTAGGTGAGATGGACTCTCAGGGTTGTTTTGATTTGCATTTTCCTGATGATTAAGGATGTTGAACATTTCTTTAGGTGCTTCTCAGCCATTTGGTATTCATCAGTTGAGAATTCTTTGTTTGGCTCTGTTCTCCATTTTAATAGTGTTATTTGTTTCTCTGAAGTCTAACTTCTAGAGTTGTTTGTATATATTGAATATTAGCTCTCTATCAGATGTAAGACTGGTAAAGATCTTTCACTGTCCAATGCAAACCTGTCCACAGTGTGGAGGTTTTTAGGTCAGTTCTCCTTAATTCCTCCAAATCCTGTGTTTGAAGTGTATGGTATCTTCAGAAGTAAGATCTTACCTTCATTCTCAGAACACTTTATTGTGAAACAGCCACTGCATATATTATTATTAGTGAATAGTTCTCTTTTCAAAAATTTAAGTAAAATATAGCTTTGCCCAGGAAATCTCGTTTCTGATGAGATCTCAGATGGTAACTCATTGATAAACTTTTTATCCTTATTATGTGAATGTGTTTTTGCTTCATTTCCATGTTCCTCTCCTGTTTTCACATTTTCATTTATTGGCATACTTTATGGCCCATAACTCTCTAAGACTATTGAATTCTCTTCATCTAAATGCTTCTGTCTTTAAATCATAAATTCTATCCATCTATCTTCACACTTGAAAATGTTCTTCTTTTTCAAGGTCATATTAAAATGGAGCTTTGGCAGTAAATACTCCTTTCAGCTATTGGTTTTTGTCCAGAATGTCTAGATTTTACAATTTGGACTTCTATATGATCTTTTTTTGATATGAAGACTTACCATGTTTTCTTTGTCTCTTTTATGCATAATATTCATTTTCAATAATAACTTTTATGTGTCTACATATGTGCACATGTGCGTGTGTGTGTGTGTGTGTGTGTGTGTGTGTGTAAAACATCAACTGTCTTCCTCAGTCACTCTCTACCTTACTGTTTGAGACAAGGTCTCTTATTTAACCTGGACCAAAAATTAAAATAGATTTAAGGTCCGAATATTTTAAAATCATAGTTTTAAATTTTGTAGACAATAACTTGAAGTACACAAATATTAAGCAAAGATTCAGGGTTAGTAATTGAAAATGTTGAGAAAATAGATTTTATAATACAGAAACATCTCTCTCAGGTTGGTCTCAGCATGCCTGTCATTAACATTCACCATTAACATTTGAAGAAGATTCATGCATATGCTGATGAGGTGTTAACCTCTGAATCAGTGATGTCAAATATTTTCCATAAAAAGCTTTTACAGATACATGTTTCACGAACTTGGCTGTTTGCAATTCGAATTTGCTTTACTGATCTTAACAAAAATAATTATTTTATTAAATTTTACTTGCAGATGTATCAAAAATGAAAAAGTAGGACTCAATATCTCATATGATGTCTCCATAGGAACCTATGTGTGTATGTGTATTGAATTGTATTCATTAAGAGCAGTAGTTGTATGTATATATTTATGTATATGACCATAATCATTAAAGAAATCTTGAGGGGAATCAAGGGATGGGAGTGTAAAGGGAGAGGTTAGAAGGAGGAGGAGGGACAAATTATGTATTACTGTAGAAATATATGAAAGTTTAAAAATAAATTAAAAAATAAAATAGATTAAAAATAACAAATGTCTACAAGTGAAAGATATGTTCAATTTGTCCAGTGCATCAACCCTTTTCACATGAACCTGTGAGATATGTGTGAAGCCATACATATTGGCATATGCTTAATCTCAGCACTGAGGAAGGAGACACAAGAGGATCAGAAGTTTATTTGCTGTGACACAGAGATTTTGAGACCTGCTCAGGCTACAAAAGTGATAGACAAGTACCCCTTTTAGCTACCCAGAACTTATACTATGATTGCCAATCAGGACCTTTCACATGTGTGTTTTAAATTGTTTTGTTATGGATTCTCTTTACCAATATCAGGTCAAATCAGTCGTCCTCAAAAATAAATAAATAAATAAATAAAAAGTACATGAAACAATTTAATGTCTAGCAAAAACCTGTTAGATGGCTGACTGATATTTGTTATTTCCACCATCCTCTTTTGGACTTAAGAGTTACCTTTAAGGCAAATGTGAAGTAATTTATATGGTAAGCTTTGCCCAGGCAGAGTTTGCTGACTTCCTCAGGCTGTGTGGCAGGCTTGACATGTGGTAATGTTTGACTGAAGAAGGTAATGTGTTCTAGACTGAACCATATAAAAAAGGTTAATGAATAAGTAATGGGAACTTAAGGAAAAGCTGAAGGTTATGATTCAATTCTTTGCTTTAATGGGAAGGGCTACAGATGTGTGATGCTGGGAGAAACTTGAGTCGAAAGACTGGGCCTCATAAAGACAATAGCAGGTACAGGCATGTGTAAGGAAATTTATAAAGGTCATTTGTTGTAGTCATGCAACTGAGAAATGGAGTACACCTATGATCCCAGCATGGAGGACATAGAGGGAGGAAGATCAAGTGTAAGAGAGAGAGCATAATCTGAAGAATATATATTAATAGTAAGATTAGTGAGTGTATGTGTCCGAGACTGTGTGAAAAAAAAAATCATTTGGATTGAACCACACAGGGAATCATGAGGTCAGATAGATAGTGGTTATAACATCTCGAAGCTCATTGAAGTCACTCAGAAGTTGGCATCATTTATACTAGAAAGGAAGACTCTTGTTCAGGTGATGAATATTTTCTTATATGTTGGGACGTTAACAGGAGAAAAGATAAACTACACCGTGCTTTGGGGAGGCTTTACTAGGACTTAACAGCCTTGAAAGTGAGAGTTGTGTTGATGCCACAATGGAGAAGTTGCTGCTGGATTCAATAGTGCAGACCTAGGAGTATTAGTTGCAACCTGGTATCTAGGTTTTGGTGACAGATGTAAAGAAAATATGCATACTTGGAAAGCTTCACCAAACAGTTAGGTTCTCAAGCTAAGCAGGGAACGTTCTTTGTTCTGTTGAATGAAGAGAGCAAGACCTGCTTACAGTGTGTTATAGGTTTCAGAAGGCACCTAGGATGAGTTTTCAAATATGCACAGGATGATAGAATATTGAGAGGTGTGGATGTCTACAGTCTGAATAGTGACTACACTGATTCAAGTGAGGTATGAAAGCAAACCAACTTCAACTTCCAAAAGAGCAATCATCATGTAGTTTTGATTGTAATAAAACTGTGATCTTTAAAATTCCAATATCTTTCATGATATGCTGTTTGATTTCTTTCATGATTCCTATGAAAATCTGGCTAATCATTTGTATTGTTTCCTTAGTGAAGACACTCTTTTCCTCAGACTATAATTTCCCATTTTAGTTTGGAAATTTGTCCCCAGTCCCTACATAGTGCCTGGTACATCAAAAGCCCTCAATAAGCATTTAGTAACCATGATGACTAATTTAAATTCTGATATAGTAGCTTCTGTGAGGGAGCAAAGATGCTCACATGGTGAGACAGCTTCTTAGAAATTCTGTATGCATCATATGCCCTAACAGAACCCTTTTGGCAGCATATCACTAAAGTTATAACAGCAGCAATTATTTTAGCTTTATTTATCAAACATATAATACTTACATGTGGTATTAACTATTCTAATGATTTTATTAATTATTAGTGATGAATTATTGTACTTTCTTAGAAATTCCCGAATAAATCTGCCTTGAGTTTCATAATTATCTTTCTTCAAATTTTAAAATATGCTGAGAAAAGAATATTACAAATCTTCTGCATTCCATAGAAAATAAATACTACAATGAGCTTAAGTGGATAAGAAGTAAATACTACAATAAGCTGAAGTGGACATTCCTGGTAGTTTGTGTTGGGTCATTCACGAGTTACAAAACCTAATCATTCTTTCTGATATAATAGAGAAACTACAAAAGGACCCACTGATATGAGCTGAACTTACATTATTCACATGCTGGTTGATGGCGAAGCATCTTTATTTTCTAGTTTAGAGAATTGTGTTTAGAAGGCCTGACAGACGCTCAGAAGTTACTTGCTTCTATTGCTACTCTTCCAGTGGATATGAATTCAGTTTTTAGCTCCTACATCTGGTGGCTGAAAAGCTCCAGGATATCTGATGCTCTCTTTGGCCCCTGAACACATGTAGCCTCCAAGTGCATGTACTCACACAAATAGACACATACACACACACACACACACACACACACACACACGCACACACACATACATGCATGCATTAACACCTACAAATTTTTAAACTTTGGAGGACATTGTAAGTTATGAGTTTCTGATATTTTTCCTGCCAATTAACTAATGGAACTGCTCTTCTCATGAAGATAACAATAATACGCTCAAGCATATTCCATCAGTGTCAGCAATTAGTGTGTACTATAAATTCTGAATATTTTTCTATTGATCTCAATAATATGTTTCAAACAATCATACAGTAATTTTCAAAATTCTGTATGGTTGTTTAGGCCTTTTTTTTACTGTTTTGTGAGTTAGGATATTGCTATGTATTATGGGATGATCTGGTACTTGCTATGTAGCATAGGTTGGGATTGAATTCATATTAATTCCCCAATCATTATCCTAAGTACTGGGGTTATATACCTGTGTCACCAAAGACAATTTTGCTCTTCATCCTTCTGCACAATTTCATCAGGTAACATATATGTGCTATGTGTCATTGTCTGATTTTCCTTCCCCATACCATGTATGACTTTGTGATTGGGAGTGGTATGTAAATCCAGGTTGTTAACTTGAAGTGGTACATCATACTCCTTCATTGTCCTCAAATCCTGTGACTACCAATGAATACTTCTTGCATGTTGCTAGTTGATAATAAATCTGATGTCTGTGACCACAATGATAAACAGAAGGATCTGAATGTACTTGAGGATCTGTTCCGCACAGACTGTCTTCTATGAAGTCCTTGGGACTTTTTTGTATGTTTCGATCTTTTCCTCTAATGAGTTGACTTTTCCTAAAGTGATCAAGAAGTGATCAAATCTCAGTTATCACTTTCACTTGAATGTTTCATGCCTCAGACTAAAACTCTGGTGCTCTCTATTCCAGAGTAGGTGAAAGGAAAGGTATAGCAATGATAACTGTCATTACAACTTTTATAAATCCTAAACACATGTGTTTTCATGTTTTTGCATAGTACTCTTAGGTTTACCCTACAGAAGCATAAGCAAGGAATTACTCATGGAGCTTAGAAGACTCCAGGGGAGCCATAAGATCTAAAAGCTCACGCTGGCAAACTTGACAACTAACAAAAGATGCATCATGGGAGCTCCCTCACAATATAGCTTGTAGATGGTCTCATTGCTTCATCTCTTCTCCTGGTCACTTGTTAGGTCATATATAACCTTTGGAAAAAGTCCCATGACTCCTAAGTTTCAGGGCTTCCTGAGCTTTCTAAGTTGAGTTTACTTCTTGACCCTTTTCAGGGTTTTCTTTTCCTGAGTCTTGTAAGCCTCTGTTCTCCCTCTAGGAAAACATGTCTTAATTGGGAGGAAATAGCTACTCTTCAAAAATGCATCCACTACACTTATGAATAGTTTATTCATTTGCATTGATTAGGCTTCCAAGTATGATTGTAATGTGACTGGTTTTCTGAGCCATCTGTAGGACATTTATGTTTTCTACAGTTTTGAGCATTTTAAGTTAAATCACTAAAAACGTTCAGGTTTTTTGTATACTTAAATTTCACTTTCTTCTGAATAAAAGCATGTGTTGCATTTGTAACAAGTTGCCAAGTTGAATATGAAAGAAACTATATCATTTTGCATTCTTATTAGAAATATGTTCTAGTTATAGTGGGTTTGTGACCTTATTAGCTCTAGGTAACATCAGTTTTGCTTGTTCATTTTGACCATACTTAGAACTGCATGGTGGTATTTTACAAGTTTAATTTGATATTCCTAATAAGAATTTTTTAAATTACTGTAGCTTCTTTTGGTAATGAGGCTTAAAATATCTGCTGACAAATTTTGATAAGTCCAATCCTGCTATTCATGTTCTCTCTCTCTCTCTCTCTCTCTCTCTCTCTCTTTCTCTCTCTCTCTCAAAAACAAAACATAAAAACCAAACAAACAAAAAACCAAACATTATTAAAAGCCCAGAAAACATGAGTCTGTCATTTTGGTGAATTTTGGATGGGAGCTTCCTTGATGTGGCCAGGAACACTCTATTGGAAAACATATGTGACTTAGAATTATTATATAATTAATCTTTATTATGCCTTTTCTCCCATGACTTCTCTTAAAAATTTATTATAAACTTCTTTTAGAATACAGAATTTTAAAATATTAATGAAATCTAATATATCTTGAGTTTTTCTTTTATGCTATAGACCAAAGTTATTGTATTTTAGCTAAGAAATTTTTACCTAACCTAGGTCATATGGGTTTTTTAAAACATTTAATCCATGTTTTATTATTTTAATTTTATGTTACATCCTTTATATTCTAATATAATTTATAGATAAATTTATCCCTTTTTTACAAGACAGCTTGTGTTACTAAACTTTTTATTATATACTGTCTAAATTTTATAGTTAACTTTGGGTTTTTAACTCTCTCAAGAGTATAGTAGTATCTATTAAAATAATGTACTCACTTAAGTATATTTTCTTAAAGCAAATTTCCAATGTGCTTTTTCAACATATATTCACTATTTTTCAAAAGCAGATGTGTTATCTTTCATTATATTTGTTTTAATTAAAACTAGGAGAATGTTAAGTTAAATTGTGAGAGTAATTCCCCATTCTTTAAGATATTCAAGTACTTAGGTTTTAAAATATGTTAACATAAACTAAAGCAATTGGATAATTTAAAGAAGTATACAGGTTTTATATGAACCAGGGATAAACTATAGACTGTCGCAAGTGTGAAGATCAATGCTTTTTAGTTGAACAACAGAATTAAAACTAATTTAGTCTTTGGTTCTTAAATGGACATGACCAATGACTGTTTTTTGTAGTTGCATGTAGCCACTGGATACTGAGTTCCTGAAAGGAAAGCTGGGGATGGATGGGGAGGAATACAGAGCCAAGACAGAGTTCTCTGATCAAGACTCAAGTTTCAATGTATGGCACAGAATATATATGGGGAAACTCAAGGACCCATCCCTTTGTTTTTGCTGAGTTCTCTTGCTTGTTTCAGCTGGATTGAGTTGTAAAGTAGGCTCTTCAGCAGCTCAATGGGTGGGCAGTTCTCAGTTCTCTGGCAGGAGGATGTAAATGTAGCAAAGCCAGACTCCTGGCTCCAGAGTCTGAAGAGGTTTGTTTAGCCAACTCAAGGCTGGGGAAAGGGCTCTGGTTTTTTTGTTTTATTTTTATTTTTTATTTTTTGGCTAATTTCATTAAAATATGAACTGAGCAGTTTATAAACAACCACGATTTATCTCTAATTGCTTTAGAGGAAAGAAAGTCCACAAGTGTGAATAGATCCGGTGTTTCATGAGGAATCTAGCCAAAAGTCCCTCTGTTCTTGCTGTGTCCTCTTATGAGGAATGGAAAAGAGAAGTCTTTTGGAGCTGTTAATTAATTAATTAAATAATTAAATAATCAATCAATTAATTAATTTTCAAAATAAAGGCATGGAACTCATTCACAAAGCCTGACGAGATGATGCAGTTGTACTCCCCATCCCCCCAACCCCCACTTGATACCATTACATTAGGGGACAGGTAAGATATTTAATGTGAACTTTGGGGGAGTCACAATAGGATCCTTAGCAATTCATGAGTCATCGTCAAAGTGTAGTATGTGTCACTGCAGAACTTTGTAGAGAAAGTTTATTTCAGAGAAATAGTATTCGTTGTAGTTGTGAACTGTCATAGGATTGCAATTATACAAAAATAGGTTTCCTTTTAAATATTTCCTACTATAAGACTATCAAAGTAGAGAAATTAGATGTTTTTCTTCTGATTTTATTTAAATATTTAACTAGTAAAATATTTTTGATGTGTTAATTAATATCAAATAATGTTAATCTATATATTTTGAGTGGATAAACCAAACAGCAGACCAGGCCAAGGTGGTTCCATGTGGGAGAGGTTTATTGTTTAGGGATAGAGGGGTTGCGAAGCGGGTAGAAGGGCAGAGAAGAGGAAAAAGAGAGAAGGAGGGGGGAGAGAAGAAAGAGAAGAAAGAGAGAGAGAGAGAGGAGGTGGTGATCCCCTAATTTATACAGAACATGAAGTCACACCAGTGAGGGTGGGAACTGAGCCAAGTGAATTGTGGGATTGAGGGTTGCTGGCCTGGCAACGCAGGTCAAGGGTCACATAGTCAGGCCAGGGCTTGGAGTGTCCTGGTATTAACAATTTTTATTTAAATAATAAATTTTTAAAAATTTAAATAATACTGTTTGATTACAAGCTTATTTAGTAAATGTTGTTTGTAAGTCCTGATTCATGTGCCTTTACATTGTGTATGAATTATTAAAAGTTACTCTTACTTAAAAGTAAAACAATGCTGTTTGAATTTTCCCATAATATTAAAAACTTTAAGCCAATATGTTAATTAGCTATGAATTAAAAGTTAGATGGCTATAGTTCATTTTAGTTCAATCCATTAAATTTTTTAAAAATTATTTTATTAGATATTTCTTCATTTACATTTCAAATGCTATCCCGAGTGTCCCCTATACCCTCCCCCCGCCCTGCTCCCCTACCCACTCACTCCCACTTCTTGGCCCTGGTGTTCTCCTGTATGGGGCATATGAAGTTTACAAGACCAAGGGGCTTCTCTTTCCAATGATGGCCAACTAGGCCATCTTCTGCTATATATGCAGCTAGAGACACGAGCTCTGGGGGTACTGATTAGTTCATATTGTTGTTCCATCTATAGGGTTGCAGACCCCTTCAGCTCCTTGGGTAATTTCTCTAGCTCCTCCATTAGGGACCCTGTGCTCTGTCCTATAGATGAGAGTGGGCATCCACTTCTGTATTTGTCAGGCACTGGCATAGCCTCACAAGAGACAGCTATATCAGGGTCCTTTCAGCAAAATCTTTCTGGCATATGCAATAGTGTCTACATTTGGTGGCTGATTATGGGATGGACCCCCGGGTGGAGCAGTCTCTGGATGGTCTATCCTTTCGTCTTAGCTCCAAACGTTGTCTCTGCAACTACTTCCATGGGTATTTTATTCCCTATTTTAGGAAGGAATGAAGTATCCATGTGTTGGTCTTCCTTCTTCTTGATTTTCTTGTGTTTTGGATATTGTATCTTGGGTATTCTAGGTTTCTGGGCTAATATCCACTTATCAATGAGTGCATATCATGCATATCAAGTGACTTCTTTTGTGATTGGGTTACCTCACCCAGAATGATATCCTCCAGATACATCCATTTGCCTAAGAATTTCATAGATTCATTGTTTTTAATAGCTGAGTAGTACTTCATTGTGTAAATGTACCACATTGTCTGTATCCAGTCCTCTGTTGAGGGACATCTGGATTCTTTCCAGCTTCTGGCTATTATAAATAAGGCTGCTACGAACACAGTGGAGCATGTACCCTTCAATCCATTAAATTTAAAGAAAATTATATCATTAAACAAATCAGAAAATTTTTATCTCAGGTACATTTATTGTTCTATATGGCTTACTTATTTTTATTATGGCTTAAGAACACGGGAGTGGAGCTGTCTCTGACTCTTTTGCCTTCTTTGGGACCATTTTCCTTCTACTGGGTTGCCTTGTCCAGCCTTAACATCACGGGATATGTCTAGTATTTTTTTTTTGTTGTTGTTGTTGTTTTTTGGTTTTTTTCGAGACAGGGTTTCTCTGTGTAGCCCTGGCTGTCCTGGAACTCACTTTGTAGACCAGGCTGGTCTCAAACTCAGAAATCCACCTGCCTCTGCCTCCCGAGTGCTGGGATTAAAGGCGTGCCCCAGCATGCCCAGCTTGTCTAGTCTTATTATATCTTGTTATGCTATGTTTGTTTGATATCCCTAGGAGATCTACTCTTTTCTGAAGGAAAATGAATGAGGAGGAGATCTGGGAAAGAAGGCAGATATGCAGAGGCTGTGGGGAGAGTAGATAGGGCAAACTTGAGTTGGGATATAATATATGAGAGATCAATGAGAAAGGAGTATGAGGAAGAGAAGAACAAGAATAAGAACGATGAAGGAGGAAGAGAAGGAAAAGGAGGAGGAGGAGGAGAAGAAGGAAGAAGAAGAGGGGGAGAAAGGAAAGGAGGAAGTAGGGAAAGATTGAAGAAAAAGAAAAAAATCACAAAGACTTTATTCTTATATTTGTCTTATTTTATAAAGACAAATGCCTTATTTGACCAAATGTTTATAGCTAATACCAATGTGTATTTCTTCATCAATCCATCAACATCTTTATTCCTTTACCTATAAAATGGAAGTACCCATAACTGCTTTATGCCTTAGTTGAAGCATATGTTCTTCTCTTTATAGAGATGAAAAGGATATAAATCCATCATAACAATATCTCTGTATACTTCATGTCTCCTCTAATATATTCAAAAGGCACATTATGACAAGAATTTCTCCTGCAATGCATGCATACATAAATTCCTTTCTACAAAACAAATATTTGTATATTCTGTCACTCAACATTATACTGTCCAGTATGCACCTCTAAAATTAAAATATTGAGAAATGGCCATGCCAGGGAGCCTGGTGGGGAAAGATACCCAGAAATGTGCTTGACATCACAGGACACAGACAGGCTATAGACACACAGAGCCCCACTTGACAGCATGGCAGTGTTTCAGGAGGTGAAAGACTTCCAGAGACCCTCCTTCCTCCATGCCACACAGCTGGGCTGTGGACACCTGGAGGCCCACTTGCACCACACCACACAGCAAGAAAAAGGAGGTCAGCCATGTAGCAGGAGCCCTACAATGTACAAGCACATGGTATACAAATAGGAGAGAAAGAGAAGCAGGATACTTTGAGCATGATGAAGAGAGGTGGTACTGGAGAAACTAGGGTGGAGAAGAATAGCCTGCTGTGAGTAGCCAGCCCTGTGGCCTGAGTCTGTCGTGAGTCTCCAGCCCCTGCTGCCACTGAGGTCCATACCTGGGTCCACCTGTCATGGGCTGCAGCACTTTGGAGAACGGCCTCTAATCTCACCTGGCCAGCACCTTTGAGCTGCCCCTGATGGCAGGGCTCAGTGTAAGCCAGCCCTGAAGGTGTCAGAGCAGGAGAACTAGCACAGCCCTTTGCAGGCTGCTGCTCTTGGGAGAGTGGGCCCTGCTCCTCAACTGGGCAACACAATAGAGCTTACTCTGGAGGCATGGGTGTGGGCAAGCTGGCCCCAGGACAGGAGAGCAGGAGAGCTGACCCTGCCTCTGGCTGATGGTGGCATTGGGTGGCCTAGCCAGAGCAGTGCTGGAGAGCTAGCCCTGGTGGTATGAAGAACTAATTGTTGATAAGCTATGCTGAAGACCTTAAAGGTTGTCTCTTGATAGCCAGTGGCATAAAAGAAGTCTTAGAGCATCTTGAAATAAACATCAGCAAAAACTGAACTGCATGATGTCATTTAATACACTCAAAAGCTACCAGTTAAGGCATCAATGCACTCAAAGCTAATTTTGCCTATCAGGCAAAGATTGCTTCCCGAAAGATTGTGGGTTATACATGGTTCCATGTGACACCTTCAGGCATCCCATTTCTGAATTTTCTGTAATATCCTTCAAAGTGGCTTCAATTGAGCTTAGTAACTGTGCTGGCTGGCTTTCAAATAACTTGAAAAGTTTTAATATAACTTTTAATTATTAAATATATTAACATATTAATATGTTTTATTATAGTAATATAAATTAATTATTTACAGGCCTCTTGCTAGTGATTAGTTCAACCTTTAGTAGTATTACTCCCTCTGGGAAACAATTCTCCAGTAGTTTTTGTCCACAAACAAACACTAAATCATTATGTTTCATTATAATCCTGGCTGGTACATGTTAATGTTAGCCTACATTATTTTAACTGACAGGTAAAATGGTATGTATTTATCATGTCCAGCATAAATGGTTTGGCTATTCTCGGTTTTTAAGATGAAGCCTGCGAGGTTAAGTTATCCAAGGTCACACAGGTCACAAGAGAGGGTAGGAGAATTCGATTGTCTATGTCAAAGTGAGTCTTTGAACGATTGCTGACAGTGTATAAAACCTTAAAGCCCTCTATCATCAGTAATTACAAAAAGTAAAGTGATGGGAATTGACCTTATATTGTGCAAATTCTTTTAACAATGTGCTTTATGTGTTAAACACACTTGTGTGCTCTGCCCAGGACCTATTTGGTAGGTGCTGCCATGGCCATTCGAGCAGTGGGAGGCACAAGAACAAAGGCAGAGTGGTTTGAATTATGTAGCTTGCCTGCCTCATTGCCCAAGGACTCACTGTAATCTAAGGCCTAGATTTGGCACATGTTATTTTAATTGTGGAAAGCCAATGGAGTATGATTTCATTTGCTTTTATTCCTATGATCAAAATATCTGACACAACTCCAAGGGAAGGAAGCTATATTTCAGCGCAGTTTCAGAGAAATCTGGCCATAGCGTTCAATACATTTGGCTTCATGTCCTTGAACGGAACATCTTGCAAGAGGATCACGTGATGGAAAAGCTTCTTTAGCTAATGATAGGAAGCAGAGAAAAGGATAAGAAAAGAGGCAAGGACAAGATCCATTCCCAGTGACCCACCTCTTCCTCTGTGTACCACCTCCTAGAGTTTCCTAAGCCTACCAACATATCACTAGCTAGGAGGTAAACACTTGACATACATGTCTCTGAAGGATATTTCATATCCAATATACAAAATATTAGACAATTTAGTCATTCACTCTAGGAAATCTATCTACTTCAGTCTTATGACCCAATAACGTTACTCTGTTTAAAAACCATGAAAAGATAAATTAAATATTGTGTCTTCATTTACTAGGTATAAATCTTCTATGATAAAGTATATCCTGTCCTAATTAGTGGTAAAATTAGTATCATTGGTAATAACTATTACTAGAAGATTCAAAAATATATTCTTTGATAGATTCGTTCTCTTATTAGTATTGTAATTGAGGGCTGGAGAAATGAATCAGTAGTTAATAATTATTATTTTCCTCCTATTGATGTCACTAGGTTCACACCTACCTGTATGTCCAATTCCAGGGTATCTGACACCCTCTTCTAGTCTCTACAGGTACCCTCACAGTGTGATTTACACATAAATAAAAATAAAATAAAAATAATTATATTAAATTAAAATAATTTTAAGTATTAAATTAAATTATTAAATTATTTTAAATTAAAATTATATTAATTATTAAAATTAAGATTAAAAAACTAAAACATTATGGGTCTGGTTGATGGTTCAGTGGTGAAGAACATTAGATGCCCTTTCAGAGGACATGGAGTCAAGTCTGTTACTCTCATAATGGCTTATAAACATCTCTAACTTCAAGTCTAGGAGATTCAACATACTCTTCCTGGATCTGTTGATACCAGACAAGCACATGATACAAAGACATACATTTAGGCAAAACACCCCTATATAAAGTAATACTTTTTAATTTAAAGTATATTGAAATCATAGACATTTGGAATTGAAATAAAATTTAAATGTCATTTCTAGCATGTATTTTTTCCTATTTTATGTAATAAAAATAAAATCTTTGACAAACTGGCTATATGTCAAATTCTTCCAGTGATATATTTTTCATTATACAAGCATTCAGTGAATTAGTCAAGGCAGTTACTCAAATAATTTAAAAATTTTATCACCATGCAATTACTGCTTATAGGGTACTGTGTGAAATAAAGATCAGCCAAATTTCTTCTTAGACAAATGTGGTTTTCATAATATCTCTTTGTGATGTGGCTCTGTGACCAGAAAACCAAAAAAAAAAAAAAAAAAAAAAAAAAAAAAAAAAAAAAAAAAAAAAAAAAAAAAACCCAAAACAACCTCCTCTCCCTGCCCCCAGTTTACAATTCTAGCATTGTAAAGCGCATCCTTCAGGACATTCATATTGTTGTATCAAATATCTCCGTAAAGCTGACATCTTTTGGAACTGAATGTTTATTTCTATAAAAACTCTTTGCCCTCTTGCTCCCACCCTCAGCATCCAACATTTTCCGTCCATGAATGTGTCTCCTTTGGGTTCTTCATGTATGTGGAGCCGTCATATCATGAACCATTTGTCTTGAATTGACTTACTAGGCTCTGAGGACAGTGATCTTATGGATGTGAGGCTTTGCTCATGACTTTCAGTCCTTGATTTTAACTCCTCTGCAGTAGAGACCTTGGAATAGTATTTGTGAGCCACACCACAATCCTGTTGTTAACTGGTGGAGGAGTTAACTCCCTGGTTTCCATAGCTGTTTGCTGTCTTACCTTCTCATCAGTGGTTCTCCAAGGTCCTGGCTTCTCTGTTCACACTGACATTTACCCTTGTAAACCTTTGCACCTTTGCTCTGTTCATAGTAGCCTTTCTCAGGTGTCTGAGGTGAAATCTCATTGTAACTTTTGTGTTTGCCTTTAGTATCTCACAAGTCACTTGTTTGTTTTCTTTGAGGAGTATATATTCAAGACCACATTTTATTCAAGATGTTTAATTTGGCCAAAGAGCTTTAGGGGTTATTCCTATAGTTATGCTGTGTTTTTAAACCCAGAACATGCTTAAATGGTTTTACATTTTTCTGCTCAATTTCTCATAGGTTAATGTTTGTAGTATTCAGTTCATTAGTTATAGATGGCTAACAACTTTTAGCAGAAAGAACACATTCATATTTATTAAAACATTAGAAGGATAGAGTATCAAGTTTGAGATTCTGAGACAGAACAACGCCTCAATTTACATTGGCTGTATATTCAAAAGGGTCCAAGGGATCCAATGTCACCAACAAGTCTAGAAATAGTTACGTTTCATTATTTTATAAAGGCAAACTAATTCAAAAACAGAAATATTCCCTTCTTAAAAAGATTAATATGAAATTGAAATGTTACTATTTTCAGTTTAAATATGGCGTGCTTTTATTCTCATGTAGTCATGGTCTTACTGTATAACAAATGAATTGTAGGGCTGCTGGGCTCAGGAGGAAAGGGTGCCTTACTCTTTGTGGCACACATTTTACCTTCTGTTAACCATGGCACTACAGGAGGGTTTTCCAGGGTTTCCACAACACTGACTATGCATGGTGTTAGATCCCAAAGATGTTCATCTTCTTAGCTTCTAATGTGAACATGTGGTGTGCTTTCTGGCTCCACGATGTGTAGGAAATGTAGACAGGGGACACAGAGACTTAAATGTTTGCAGCTATAGTTTAGTATAGAACATTCTTCAAGTTAACGTGTATGTTAAAATGAAAGATTCATTTTATCTATCTATCTATCTATCTATCTATCTATCTATCTATCTATCTATCTATCTATCTATCTATCTGACTGTTTGGCAGACTCCTGCTATTGTAAATGAAAAACAAAAACAACAACAACAACAAAAAAAAAACAACTAAGAGAAAATATAGAATTGAGGTTGTAGAGATTTCATGGTGTGTATCATAACAATAGGTAGTAAGGCAAAAATACTTTCCCCATTAGAGCTAAGAAGTCAGAGAAAGGAAATCAGTAGTACAATGTGGTCTCTCCATCCTCTTCGAGGGCATGCACTTTGTGAACAAACTTTCTCCCATGAGGCTCTATTCCTTAAAGATTCTATAACATTTTAGCAGTGCCAAGCTCTATGAACTTAGCCTTCCACAGCTGGACATTAGGGAAAAATATATGCTCTATGCCCATGTCATCTATCTATCTATCTATCTATCTATCTATCTATCTATCTATCTATCTATCTATCTATCTATCTATCTTATTTGAACTCTATCTTAATGTTTGTGTTTACAGGGCATAGACACATAACTAGTCTGAAGGACGCTAAGGCATCTACTATTTTTTGTCCATATCACTTTGTTGAGAAAACTACATCAACTTCTGAGATCTTCTTCGGTTTTTTCTTCACAGACTTGAAGTTCTTGTCATATAGATCTTTCACTTGCGTAGTCAGAGTCACACCAAGATATTTTATATTATTTTTGACTATTGTGAGAGGTGATGTTTCCCTAATTTCTTTCTCAGCCCGTTTATCCTTTGAGTAGAGGAAGGGCACTGATTTGTTTCAGTTTATAACCAGCCACTGTGCTGAAGTTGATTATCGGCTTTCGGAGTTCTCTGGTGGAATTTTTTGCGGTCACTTAAGTATACTATCATGTCATCTGAAAATAGTGATATTTTAACTTCTTCCTTTCCAATTTGTATCCCTTTGACCTCCTTTTATCTAATTGCTCTCGTTAGGACTTTGAGTACTATATTGAACAGGTAGGAAGAGAGTGGACAACCTTGTCTTGTCCCTGATTTTAGTGGGATTGCTTCAAGTTTCTCTTCATTTAGTTTGATGTGAGCTACTGGTTTGCTGTATATTGCTTTTACTATGTTTAAGTATGGGCCTTGAATTCCTGATCTTTTTAAGACTTTATCATTGGTGGATTAATACAATAAAAATGGCCATCTTGCCAAGAGCAATCAACAAATTCAACACAATTGGCATCAAAATTCCAATTCAATTCTTCATGGAGTTAGAAAGAACAATTTCCAAATTCATCTGGAATAATAGAAAATCCAGGATAGTGAAAACTATACTCAACAACAAAAGAACTTCTGGTGGAATCACCATCCCTGATCTCAAGCTGTACTGCAGAGCAATTGTGATAAAAACTGCATGGTATTGGTAGAATGACAGGCAGGTTGATCAATGGAATAGAATTGAAGACCCAGAAATGAACCCACACACCTATGATCACTTGATCTTTGACAAAGGAGCTAAAATCATCCAGTGGGGCGGGGGGAACAGCATTTTCAATAAATGGTCCTGGTTCAACTGGTGGTTAGCATGTAGAAAATGCAAATCAATCCATTCTTATCTCCTTGTACAAAGCTCAAGTCCAAGTGGGTCAGGGAGGCCCACATAAAACCAGATACACTGAAACTAATAGAA
>NC_034604.1:18446689-18467612 GCF_900095145.1 Mus pahari | reverse complement strand
TCAGCCTGCGGACAGCCGCCAGGCGAACACCCCTCCTGGGCAGGAGAGGCGCAGGACGATCGGGTCCAGCTGCGGGTCCCCTCTCCAGTCCGCTCTTTCCCCGGCAGTGCACAGGAGCCACAAAGAATTTTCAACTGAGGAATATTGAATGGCTGAGAAGCACCTAAAGAAATGTTCAACATCCTTTGTCATCAGGGAACTGCAAATCAAAATGTCTTAGAGATTCCATCTCACACCAGTCAGAAAGACTAAGATCAAATACCCAGGTGACAATAGAGCAAGGATGTAGAGAAACAGGAGCATACCTCCATTGCTGGTGTGATTGCAAGCTGGTACAATCACTCTGGAAGTCAGTTTAGTGGTTCCTTAGAAAATTGGACATAGTACTACCTGAGGACCCAGCTTTACCATTCCTGGGCATATATCCAGGAGATTCTCCAACATATACTAAGGACACATGCTCCACTATGTTCATAGCAGCCTTATTTATAATAGCCAGAAGCTGGAAAGAACCCAGATGTCCCTCAACAGAGGAATGGGTACAGAAAGTGTATACATTACATAATGGAGTACTACTCAACTATTAAAAACAATGATTTTGTGAAATTCTTAGGCAAATGGAGAGAACTAGAAAATATCATCTGAGTGAGGTCACCCGATCATAAAAGAACACACATGTTATACACTCACTGATAAATAGATATTAGGCCAGAAGCTCGGAATACCCAAGACACAATTCGCAAAACACATGAATCTCAAGAAGAAGGAAGACCAAAGTATGGATAAGTCGGTCCTTTTTAGAAGGAGGATCAAAATACCCATGGGAGGAGATACAGAGACAAAGTGTGGAGGAGAAACTGAAGGAAGGAGGATCAGAAGTTCAAAGTCATCCTCAGCTGCAGGATGGGTTAAAGGCCAGCCTGTTTAACAGGAGACCCTGTCTCTAAATCACAGGAAAAACAAAAAAAGATGTTAACTCAGCTATGTAACCAAGGCTGGCCTCAAATTCACTGCATATCTTAGGCTGGCCTTAACATGATAAGCCTCCTTCTTTGGTTTACTTAATCCTGGAATTACCTGAATTCCTAGCTAAGAATGTGTATTATGAAGCCCAAGAAAAAGGAAGACTAAAATGTGGATGCTTCAGTGATTTTTAGAATAGGGAACAAAATATTCACAGGAGGAAATATGGAGACAAAGTGTGGAGCAGAAACTGAAGGAAAGGCCATACAGTGGCTGTCCTACCTGGGGAATCCATCCCATATACAATCACCAAACCCAGACACTATTGTGGATGCCAACAAGTGCTTGCTGACAGGAGCCTGATATAGCTGTCTCCTGAGAGGCTCTGTCAGTGCCTGACAAATATGGAAGTGAATGCTCACAGCCATCCATTGGATGGAACACAGAGCTAAAGAAAGTACCCAAGGAGCTGAAGTGGTTTGTATCCCCATAGGAGGAACAACGATATGAACCAGCCAGTACCCCCAGAACTCCCAGGGACTAATCCACCAACCAAAGAGTACACATGGAGGGACTCATGGTTTCAGCTGGATATGTAGCAGAGGATGACCTTATGGGACGTCAATGAGAGGAGAAGTCCTTGGTCTTGTGAAGGTTCGATGCCCCAGTATAGGTGAATGCTAGGACAGAGAATCAGGAGTGGGTGGGTTAATGAAGAAGGGGAAAGGAGAACGGAATAGGGGGATTTTTGGAGGGGAAATGAGGAAAGGTGACAACATTTTAAATGTAAATAAAGAAAATATCTAATAAAAATTAATTCTTAAAAAAAAAGAAAGAAAACCACATCAAACAGAGAGTCTTCCCATCTAATAACTGGCAGTTCCCAAACAAATGGCAAACAAAATTGCCACTGATTCAATGATATGACTTTGCAACATTGATCCTCTAAGAAGAAAACATTTGTATAGATTCATCAATAATTCTGTATAAAATAGAAGGATGAGAGACTGTATAGTTCAAAATAATTCACATATAATTTTAAAATAGTCATTAACTTCAAAATAATTACACATGGTTTCAGAATTATAGGTTATTTTATTCATACAGTTAGGGAAGGAAATAAATTTCAAGAAACCAAGACATCACCAGAAAGTACAGAAAGCCCAAACCAGAATAAGCTTCAAATTTTCAATCTTAAAACTTTTAAATTTTAACAGACAAATTATGAAAAGCTACAAAACATAAAGAAGATTATGAGATTCAAGACTCTAATAGTAAAGAAGAAAACAGGAGGAAATAAAATCAACAGTAAATAAAAGACTACATATTGGTTCAGTGGACCAATTGTAAACATGAGAGTTGTGTCGTTTTTTTATTTTGATAATTATTTATTGTGCTGTCTTTATTGAGAATAGATTTTTCTCTCATACAATACTTATTAACCACACTCTCCTTTTCCTTCACTCCTCCCATATTCCTCAACTTAACAGGCACACTTTGAAAACCAGTGTTTCTCAATTGAGACATCTGCTTACTCGGTTGAATAGTTAGTTGCTTGGTAGACCTCGTTTTTTCAAAGTTGTTGGCTGTTTTGTTATGTGTATTATCAAAAGGTCTACATCTTTCTGTGATATTTGAGTGACATCCTGTGATTTTGAGACTTCAAGGTGATTATACTGATAACTTTTAAAACATGTTGTAACATGAACTTAAATTATCTGTACAAGTCCAAAGTAAAAGCAATTACTGGCTGAGTTAGCATTTTCCATACTTGTACTGTGTGCTGGGTGTTGTTCAAGGATATAAAGAGGGAAGAGGCATGGTGTGTAAATGACTTACTGTGTGGAAAAGAGCCACTGTGCTGGGGCTTAGTCCTGACTGTTGTTCTTTCTTGTTGGTTCTTCTTGAGGCAGCCAAAGGGGAAGAGAGCCAGTGGGGGTATGACTTGATGTTAGGAGATATTTAGAGTTGCTCTTTAATAATCAAACATCTACCTATCTTCAGTCTAAGTCAGTTTGCTACAGTAGCTGACCTGCCTAAGTCCCTTTTAGGCAAGAATTGTTTAACACCTCATCATAAATCAGTGGGGGATTATGTAAAGTAGACTTCTCCTCAGGAACTGCAGGGCTCTAACTCCCAGTCAGCTAGTTGAAGTTGCAGAAAGAAAAGGGGGACAGACTGAAAAGTGATTTTAGACTTTATTTCTAAGTTCTTCAGTTCTCCAAAATATTTCTACAAAAGTTCTCCTCCAAAAAATTCTCTCTAAAATGTTATCACTAGTCTTTTCTTCTAATGTCCTTCTTTCCTTCTGTTGTGATGTCACAATAATACCCTTACTCTCAATATCTTTACTCTCAATGTTATACCTTTACTTCTAAGTTATTCTTGAGTTCAGTTCTGCTTTAAAAAGTTTTCCTTTTCTCTTTTTCCTCAGCACTTACACATCATTCAGACTACATGATCACATGGTAAAAAGTTCATCACAAGTTTACACAAAATGTTCTTAGTCGCAGATGCCTGCTTGCTATCTCAGAAGCAATTGACAGGTGACACTTGAAGACTGGAAGAGTTCTCATTGCAGTTTTGCTTCTCAGAGAGGATTTTAATAGCAGTCCTATTATAAAAGAGCTTAATAATTACTAATACAATTTTAGGAATTCTTGTAAGATCATCATTAAGAATTAGTAAGTCATCTATTTTTCTATATAGCATCACTACAAGACAGTACATCCTCATTGTTCTGCAGAAATCTACTCAAAAGTATGGGCTAATACCTAGTGATTGTTATATATATTTAATAATAACAGGAAAAGCATATCAATAATAGGAACCTTTCCTAAATGAAATTCTCTTTAGCCTTGCCTAAAGTTACAAATCCATCATACATTCTTAATTCATGACAGAACAATCTTAGGAAGATTACCTGCTAGTTTTTAGCTTCTCCTTCATGACTCCTGGCACTACTGTCATAGCTAGATTTTATTGTCACTTGACACACCTGGAAGATAGAACCTTTACTAAAGATTTGCCTCCACTCGATTAACACTTGGGAATGCCTTTGAGGCATTTTGTTGTTGTTGTTGTTGTTGTTGTTGTTTCATCATTGGTGACGCAGTGCCCACTGAGGACTATACTATTCCAAGACGGGGGTTCTGTGCTGTGTAAGACTATAGACTGAGCAAGCCAGTAAGTGGTATCCTCCACAGTCTGACGTTTATTTCTGTTTCCAGATTGCTATCTTAAGCTTCCTGTCCTGGCTTCCCTGGAGATAGACTTTTCAAAGCAGACTGCAGCAGTCACATTGTTGATTTGCATAATGTTCAATATATAACTCTATGGCACATCATGGAACTGTTGGCATCTGGCACTTAATTCCAATATTCTTCCTTGTGTAGACATTTCTCAATTTCTTAGTTTTCCACTATTTGTGCATCTCATAAAATACAGATCTAGCCGTGTCTCATCCCAAGCGCAAGGGCATTGTTGTCCTACTTGCTCTGGGCTTTTGCTATGGTGGGAACAGAGAGATAACACCATGGGGACGTTTCGGAGTCCAGCCCTGGCGACACTATGAGAGCAGCGTACCTTGCCAAAGCAAAGTGCAAATGTGTGCTCTGAAAGTCTTTGCTGACTGGAGCCAAACACATGGCAAAAGCAACAGACTGTACCTAAAGCTATGAACTTCCCTTATCCACTTCAACTTACATCTTTATTTTGAGAAAACCAGGTATGCCTACTTTCTTGAATTGAATTTCTTAGTAGATTTTTTATTTTTATACTTTCATTTAAACTTTTTATTTTTAATCTCTGAAGTAGTAACACGGTTTTTGAAATTGAAGTTTTATGAAGCAAGTGGCTACCATTTTTTTTTTTGAGTTATTTGGGGAACCTGTAGTAACTTTTACTGTATCAGTCCATGAGGCCAGTCCAGTTATTCACATCCTCATGGTGCAAAATGGAACAGCTCTGTAAAAGGAAGGAAAGCACCAGCAAATTTACACACCAACATAAGGAAAATATATCTTAGGTGCTGTGAAAAAAGATAGAGGGGATCATTTTTGTCTTGATCTGGTCTGCAGGAAAGTGAGGACAAACATATCCAGTAGGTTCTGTTGGAGTTCATGGTTTCAACACCGAAGCCAACAGAATATGAGATCTCAGAACACAATGGATTTAATCTGATTTGTCATGACTGATAGATCCTCCACAAAGAGAGGGAAGAATTTATATTCCAAAAGTAGAATTCTGAGCTATCAGAGATTTGGTTTGCTGCCATCGGCCACACAGTTCATTAAGCTTTAAAGTCACTATACGTCTTCAAGTCTGGAGGCTTGGGCTTTATCTCAAGTGTCTAGTGCTATACTTCCTTTTCCATTCCAAGTGTGTACAGCAGACAACTAAGACTTCATGCCTTGTACCATATGTAGAAAAGCTGAATTTGCTGAATTATTTGATTCAGGCAAACACATTATAACATTTTTCAAATCTTGCACAGTGCCACCTAAAACATATTATCCTTAATATATTTAAGGAGAAACCTTTCAAACTTATTAAACCTACCTTTTATTATTATTAGGTGATATAATATTGCTAATAATCCAAACTGCAAAAAGTGCCCATTTTTAAAGCCTAATGCCTCCATTAAAGTGAGTGATTTCAGTGTGTCTCTGCTAATGGCTCAATTATATTTTAGTGTAATCTTTGTCCTACCCCTCCCACAAGTCCTCTTGTGGAGAATATTAAATATTGACCCTTTAAGATCCCCTATTGTAGAGATCATTCATTTTTTTCCCTTGCTAACAAATTGAAGAAAATTTGTTTCTGTTTTCCATGATGCTATTATCTGCTTAATAGGGTCCATCTACGTTTTTAAATAATCGCTGGGTCCAAGATATTCTGTTAACCTGGTCTTAAACTAACTGCTCTCTGTACCACTCTAGATTTCTGTTAATAAAACCCAAATTTAAATGAACTGTAAAAGGTATTTTTGAGTGGGTGGGGTATGCGAAATGTCACATGGTGGAAAGATCTAGAGCAGTGGTTCTAAACCTTCTTAATGCTGTGACCCTTTTATATTGTGGTGACTCCCAACCATAAAATTATTTTGTTGCTACTTCATAACTAAATTTGCTACCATTATCAATGAATTGTAATGTGAATATCTGATATGCAGGATATCTGATATGCAACCACTGTGAAAAGGTCATTCAAGCTTCAGAAGAATTGCAGAATTGAAATTGAGAACCACTGGTCTAGGACTTAATTTGAGGCATGATTGAACTTGATCCACAAATGTTACAAAGATTTCTTCTAGACATGCAGCTCTCCTGGATTCTGCCTACTGCCAAGCTAAGCTCTATTAGTGTAAACACTAAGATGAAAGTATATGACTTTGAATGGGAGGTTTGGATCTGAAGTGTTTCATCTATTGAAATAGACTCTTGCAGAATGGCAATGTTATGAGATCAGAAATAAATAAAAGCTACAACACAGCCTATGACAGTCTCAGACACCAGCGTATGCTTTTGTGAAATTGCCTTGATTGCTCATTTACATATGTTGCTTTTGTTTTGTGTGCAACTCATTCTGATTTTAGAACCAAGCATTCTCTCCCCTCTCCAACTCCCATGATCCCTGACTCTGAAATCTCTTTAGTTAGTTCTACCCTACCAGGTAGAACCTGAATGGCCTAGACTTTTCTATTACTTTTGACAATTTGTACAGCCATAAGTGAACCATTAATAATGTGAATAATAGATTTTATTAGAGTTCTCAAAAGAAACAAAATCAGTAAAATTAAGAAAATGGAAAGGGAATAGATGATAGATAGATAGATTGATTGATTGATAGATAGATGAGAGAGAGAGAGAGAGAGAGAGAGAGAGAGAGAGAGAGAGAGAGAGAGTGAGAGAGGATGGTAGGCAGATATACGAGTCAATGAATTTTGGGAACCAAGGAGGACCATATTCATTGCTCTGAAAGCCACACAACTAGGAAATCCATTTGTAGTGTTAAGTGTGAAGTTAAAGGTTGGTAAACACACAGAATAAGCCTCACTTTGCCTCCACTCAATTTGTCAGACACAATGGGTAGGATTATCGTTGTTTCTCTTCCTGTTTGTCCATTATGTCTCCTAAAGAATTGGATGTTGCCCACCAACTCTGGGGAGGAAAATCTACACTGTTGAGAACACCAATTCAAATATTACTTTCATACATAAACCCCTTAGCAGACATACATGTGCATCATACTTAAATACTCAACCAATTTGTTATGCACATGACACATGAAATTATCCTTCAGACATATTGGAATTATGCAGTATTCTCATGACCATCCTCATGCATTCAGTCATTTTTATAGGTTTGAGTTTTAAATTTTTTATTTATCTTCACTGTGTTTCATGTGTATGTATGCGAGTGCATATGTGTATGCTTGTATGTTCCATAGTGCGCATATGGAAATCAGAAGGCAACATGAAAGGCTTGCTCTATTTTGCCAACATGTAGGTTCTGGAATTCAAACACAGGTTGTCAGGCCTGGCAACAAGAACCCTAACTTGCCAAACCAGCCATATATAAATGTCCTAATGCTAGTTCTCCTGTACAAATCAGTCATATCGCTATAGAGCAGCATGTGAAGTCCCATGCATCACTTGAATGCAGACCATTAAGCACCTCCAACCTACACAAAACATATCAGACATGCCATGGCTCAGATTTCCTGAGGGTATGTTCACTTTCATATCTCAAACTGAATTTATAATTACATATTAAAAGATGGAGTGGGCTTCCTGTCACATCTGAGAGGCTTCTCTCTACAAGTTGGCAATGAGAAAGCATTGCCCCATTAATTGATTGCCCAACATTGTAACAGTAAGTAGACATTTCATAGACAACACACACACACACACACACACACACACACACACACACACACACACCTTATAGTTAAGATACACTTAACATAGTCAATTCAAAGTGATACTGCTTGGATTCAAATTCTTACTTCATTTGCTATTTATGAATGTTGAGAAAGTTGCTTAATTAGTTCACTCAGGTTTCATTTAAGTCATACTTACGTGTAAGACTAGAGTGAAGCCTGAGACAAAAATCAAAGCTTATTATTATTAAACAGATGCTTGACAAAGGTTTATTGAGGGAAGAAATTATTCACACAGGTGTTTAGGCAATTAAAACAAAAATAGTGTTTTTTTTTCTATTGCCCTCATCTTATTTAAAAATGTGTTCAGTAATTGTTTATTCTCTTTAGTGTATTTTATTCTTAAAATGTATTTCACTCAAAAAGATGATTATCTAACAAATGAAAAATAGACTTATTGCAACCTCTTCAATACCAGTGTCTTAGGAATGAAACTTAGTTGATTTTGAATGATAATAATGCCATCCCTTTTCTATATTCAACTGAAACAAAGAAGTGGATACAGCAACAATATATTATTTAATAACTTAAATACACCTTATATGTGGAAGTTGTATAACAGGTAACAGCTTCCTACTAAGGATTTTAAATCACAGACTACTATTGTGGAAGAAAATAGAAATAATATCCTGAGATTCTTTAGAAAATAGAGGATTGCTGAATGAATTTTTTGTTGTTGTTGTTTAGTTTTAATATTAATATGTATGATAGATATAATAAGAGTACTTTTGTTATACCTTAAGAAAAAGGGAGAAGGGGAAAGAGGGAAGAGGATGTGTATTGAAGAATAAACTTCTTTATAGCTTTTTGCTTCAAACAAACATATTCTATTGTCTTAACGATACAAGTTTGTTTAGGTGTTTGAAAGCTGTTTCTTTGTGTGAAGTATTGGGATGATGGTAGCTTCTCCTTGGATAGCTATAAGCACAAATGGAACCAGTAGCTTAGTTATAAACACTAATTTCTTCTCTTTGTTGTGTATTGAAAATTTTAACTATTTGTTTTATGATATCTCAAAATCTTTGTGCCAATAATAAAAACAACTACAGAGAGGTCGTCTTTACATTCTCTTGTATCTTTGCTTAGTAATCCAGTAGCGTTTGGTATTAGTGGTAATAGCTTGTGTTAGTGGGACATAAAACATCATCGGTTGTCTAGCTACTTAGTGTCCAATTAAGCTTTTTATCACAACATACACTTAGATATTCATTCAGCCCAGTTCTCCTAAACTAACTCTCAAATTAGTCAGTAGATACTAAAACAAAATATGTGATTACATATAAAAATTAAATGTCTCCAATTACAAATAATCTAAATCAGTTAACTTGTTATAGAGAAATATCATTTATATATGGATACATGTGTGCTCTCACCAACCAATAGTTCTCCTCTACAGAGGTCATCAATAGTTAATATGTGAGAATGAATTTTAAATATTTAATTTTTCAGATTATTAATTATTTATGTTGAAATGTGCAGCGGATCTAGCTAATCATCTGACTTTAATTTACCCTGTCCTTAATACATGCTAAGGTATAGACACAATTAATGTGTCAGGAAGAAGTGTCACATATTTTTATTATGTGCAAATCAGATATTATTTTAAGATGATCTCCTAGATAACTTATAAATCTAATTTAAAGCATCAAATAGTTAATACCCCTATTCTCAGTAATATTTTTATAATCTTTGCTGGGCAAATTAATTAAATATCCTTATTCTTCAGTTTCCAGTGTGTTCAAAGAAAATTAATAAAGGCAGGCTGACTACACACTGAAGTCATATCTACCTCCAACAGAATGAGTCAATACTTCCCTTGTCAATTAACCACAGACTGCTCCTTTTATTAATATAAATATTGAGTAGGAACACTAATTACTCTTGAAGTGCTAAGTTCAATAAAACTTTTCTGCAGAAATGGAACTGTTCTATACAACTATATATACTCTTGAAATGTTATTGGTGTAACAGAGGAAATGAATTATAAATCTATTCGAATTAACTGTGATCAAAAAATTAAAATGCCAGCTATCTAGAGTTAACAAGTAATATCCATGATTTTTGAAAAACCATTGGAATGAAAACTAAAGTATAAAAGTGATGGTTTGGGCAGAGGCTTAAAAGGGGACAATCAATGTCACCCTGTCTTTTCAGTCTCCAGCACACAGCTACTCCAGCTATGACTCTGGCAAAAATGAGAGTGTTGATCGAGGTGCAGAGGATCTGTCACTCAACAGGGGAGATGAAGATGAAGATGAACATGATGAGCATGAGGATTCGGAGAAGGTGAACGAGACAGATGGTGTGGAAGCTGAGAGGCTGAAAGCTTTCAATGTGAGTTCCCCACATTGTGTGGCTATGTTTTAACCACTTCACATTCATGCTGTTGCTTGTCGGTCAGTGTGAATATTTTAGAACCATGTTTGTTTAATTTTCAGAAGGATTTAAAAAGTACATGAAACACCCTTTGCCAAGCAAACACCAGAATTGCTGTGTTTTGTTTAGAATTTTAAAACCAAATGGGTGCTGAGGACTGGAATTGTATTGTGTGAGTATGCATGTCTGCTTAGGTTGAAGGGGGCTCAGTTTAGTCCTCTGATGCTTATGCCTGTCTGTCATCAGTGATTTCCTTTGCTTTCTTAATTGTGCATGACAAAATAGTCAACTGTTTGTTCTCAGAGATGAGTCCACTGTGCAGTGTGGCTATGTCTCGGTCCCATTTATCATTAAAAGCGAATGTAGTGAGTGCTAAGCTGTCCTGGTTCTACTGTTATTTTCTGATTTTTCCATTCTTTTCTGTCTGTTTGTCTGTCTGCTTTCCTCTCTCTCTTCCTATCCTTCTCCCTCTCTCTTTTTTCTTTCTCTCTTTTCTCTCTCTCTCTCTCTATATATATATATACTTAATTAAACCATTTAGAAAAATCATTAAAAGAATGTTTGCTTAAATTTTCTGGCTTTCCATTTGCAAAATTCTCCAGTGCACAAACCAGAAAAAAGAATTATTGTCCTCTCGGTAAGCAAGAAAGGAAGCTAGGAACAGAAGAGAGCAGTCCTCCAAACCCTTCTCCTCTGTCTCCCTCTTGCCAACAGATGTTTGTCAGGCTGTTTGTAGATGAAAACTTGGACCGAATGGTCCCAATCTCTAAGCAGCCCAAAGAAAAGATCCAGGCTATCATTGACTCATGCAGGCGACAATTCCCTGAGTATCAAGAGCGTGCCAGAAAACGTATCCGTACTTACCTCAAGTCCTGCAGGCGGATGAAAAGAAGTGGTTTTGAGATGGTGAGTTATAAATTGAACACAGCCCTAGATTCCATCCAAACCCCACATGTAAACCATGACACTATTTTGTTTCCATCTTAGTGTCTTTGTTTATTTTTCCATGACGTCAGGTCAGAGGGGGTTTCATTTGCTTGTGTTTATCTCCCCTTTCTTTTTCATCGTCCCCAAGCATTTATCCCTTTGTTTATATGACAAGGACTCTCTTTGGAGACCAGTGCTCATAGAACCATGTGATAACATTTCATAGACAATAAGGATACTATGAGAGAAAATCAGGGAGAAGCTGACTGTCACATGTCATCTGTGTTCGTTTTCTTTCTGTCACTACTGATGTGAATGTGAGGCTAATGAGTCTTGAATTGAAGGTGCAGTTGCTGATTTTGGCATGTGAGAATGGCTATCTTATGAATGTAAGGAAATGGCTTATCTGCTGTCTAACAACTAGTAGCCCTGAAAACTAAGATGGAATGAAAGTCCTTAGGTGGAAACTAAGACCCTGTTGCCCTAGGTACAGTAACCCTATATATCTATTCTGTTGTGCTTTGTAGAAGATAAGTTTGCCTGGCATTGACTACTTTGGGGTAGAAACTGGAAATAAAATTATGGTAAATTTCTACTGTTGTTTTATCTACATAAATCCAACAACATTGACAATACATGCATGAAGTTTTTTAGATTCCAAATGATACATGTGTGCTTACACATGTGCTAGATGTTTTATTCCTTTCAGCATTTACTGAAGTTCTAACCCAGAGCTCTGAATATTACTAGGCAAACAAATGCTTTACCACTGCTACAACTCATGCCTTAGAAGTATTTAACACACTTTCTGACTATTTTGTTTTCTCTCCTCATACCTAAAAAGGGCTAAATAAAAGTCTAGATCACTAGTGCTTGTGATCTGTCCTGGCTGCTTCAGTGTGATGGGTAGTAGTTGCTTAAAGATCGGGCAGGTTTCAACATATGGCTTTATACTGTGTATTTCATGGAGGTAAAATTCTATAAAATGAATGCTTATATAAGAAATCCCACCTCTTGTCAATTTTCATATTGTCCTCCAAAGTGGAGGTGGCCTTTCCGTATTGTAGAACATATGTTGAGAGCCTGTTTGGGGGCTTTGCAGAATCTAATGCCTTCGAGTATCTGATTTTTGTATGTTGCCTCTCCTTCCTGGGCTCAGCTCACCCTCTGCAGAGCACAGTCACCCCGTTTCATAGCTCTGGAAGAATTCCCATCTGCTAGTACAGAACGTGTTTTCTAGAAACCTTTGCAAGTCATTTCCAGCACAAAATAAGCTTTCAAAGGATCCATAATAAGAAAATGTTATCATACATTATGAATTTGTCATCTGAAGAAGAATTTCCTGTGCAGCATTCATTCAGCAAGTACACAGCCTTTCAAATATATATGTGGGTCTAGCATATCTATGTTGAATTTAAGTAGAAAAATGGTAGAACTGAGTGACCAGATTTAGATAATATAGGTAATGCAGTGCAAGAAAGAACAGGAGAATTGCTAGAAGAAAATGAAGTAGTTTCCCTGTTGTAGGTTATCTAATTATTATAATCTGTATAATAGGAGACAGATAATAGGACACAGCTGATCTTATCTCAAAGACCTGATGTTGACATCAGATTTAAGGCCACTTGACAGTTGGTATAAAATTCCAGGTGCTGGGTTAGAGAGATGGCTCAGCCCCAATAGGCTAGGCTCACAAACAAAATTTCCTTTTGCAACAAAGCATGATTTAGGCTATTCTGCGCATATTTTCATTTTTAATAAAAATTAAGATAGTAGCATATCAATATTATTTTTGCAAGTATCTGACACTACTCATCTTTCAATGAGATTTAGAGATTTCATCTTTCAGTAAGACATCTTTTTTGTGGTATGTAGCTTACAGTAATCATTTTTGAAAGAAATCATCACTGAATTATGTTTTCTAAAATGTATCTCAGACATTACATCATTTAAAATATTATTGTCATTTTATTAATTGTATGTACTCACTTGGGTATAGATGTCTATTCAGTAGACATTTCTGTGATGTATAGAAGAAAAAGGTAGGTTAATACAAAGTCAGTAAGTTTTACAAACTAAACTTAAACATGCCATTAAGAAATGATACTTAACTTTTAATATTTTCCATTTATTTATTTGTTAATTTATTCAGTGTATATAATATAAATAGCACTTCAAAGGTAAGAGAGAAACATAAGACACATCTGATTCGTTATTACTAAGGAAATAGTACCACTTTCTGGTCATGATAATTTTGAGACATGACCCCTTGTCTGACATGAAGTACTCAAATGGAAATAGGATGGTCCTTTCTAGCTACCTTAAAGATGTAGATAAAAATGATAATGTAGCACAAGCAATTCTGCCCTTTATGTTGCTACATTTTCTCTAATATGGATGACCCCTTGAAAATGAGAAGCAGATACTTCAATGGACACGTTTGAAGAGTCCTTTCTCTTTTATACATACATTCCCTAATATTGAATTGTTAGTAGAATTTTTTTTTTCCTTTTTAAAGTCAACCCTATATGACAAAGTGAAATAAATGAATGAGAAGAGAGGAGGAGGAGGTGGTGTGGCTAGTTCAGAGTAATTAAACTAAATATGCCCTCATAACTTTTAAATATATAAGATACCCACCAGGGTTTTAAAATTCAAAATATTAAAGCAAAAATACTTTTCTCTGTCCTCATGTTTTCTGATGATACAAAGAAACTCAGCAATTTTCAGAATGTGTATATTTTTATGTTTATCTTGTTCTCTAAGATGTAGCAAGCCAATGAGGAAATCAAGACATTTTAAATACATTTGTAAAAGACAACTGTGGAGCTCAGGGTTATTTTGTGGGAGATTCCGTACCAATCAGCAAGCTAAGTTCTACTTACTCAGGGCCCCTGCTACCAGAAAACCCTGCAAGCAGACAGAAACCCAGTAACTGCTGGATTATGTTATAAAATCCTGCTGATTTTATAAAGTTCAAAGTGAGATTCTTGCGTTGTGTTTTACCACAACACATATAATTGAGGATCTTAGTGCTCAAGTTACTTTCCTACCAGTGTCTAGACGAAGTCTATTCCTGTTTAACGTTCATGTTATTTTTGTTGTCTTCGAATTTAATAAGAGTTACCTATTCAACTGTGGGTAACTGACCAATTATATACTCAAGCAATGGAAACTTGCCAGTGCCTATACCATTGAAGAGTGGGACTTCAATCCCGGCAAGCATTATGTGACTATAGGTTCACAATGAAGGGCAGAGCCTAATGAATAACTTCCCTGCCCAGGGGAGAATGTTGATGAACCTAATCTTATGTGTATCTCTGGCTGGCACCCATTGAGACCTTGAGTTAAACAGTCAGGTCACATCCAGAAGATCTCTCTTACAGGATTCTTTTCCATCCTTTGTCCCTTATTACACTATTTCAGCTACCTCTTCTCTATTGTTCTTCTAACCTTGGAGAGGATGATATTGATGTTCCATCTAGGGCACAGCATTTGACAGTTGTTTATTCTCAGTACCTTCTCCAACTATGAGTCTATGCACTAATTGTCATGCAGTGCAAAAGGAAGTATGTCTGGCTAACCTCTGGATTTAAAAGTGGAGTTTAGAAGACTGAAATATCTTTAATTGATTCCATTGAACATATTCAACAAACATTAGAATAATATATATATATATATATATATATATATATATGCGTGTGTGTGTGTGTATATGTATTATTTGATTACCCAAAGTCAGTGAATTTTGATTGCTTTAGTAAAAAAAATAATTATGACATGTTCTGCATAGTGTTTCTAACACATGAATTAGAATCTGTAAATAAAGATTCTTTTCTACACACTTTTCACCAAGTCCTTATTACCAACCTCAAAACAGAGCATTTTAAGAGTTAGAAATAGAAGCATTAAAAAGAAAAAAAGAATATTTAATGAAAAATGAATCTAATAATTTTAACCCAGTGTACAATCATTATTCTCAGAGGACTATAACAATTCAAGGAGTTATGCAGCCATTAAATTAAACCTTGGAAAAATATTGCGTGTTAAATTGTTATTGATTCTCCTGTGTGGCGTTGACCCTTAAGTTACGTCAGCGACTGCTTTTAAGAACAAGTGTTGGTTGTTCCAGTAAATGAATCAGTTTCTCTGAAGGGCTATGGCCTTAAATTCAATAACAGTGATAACAGAAACTAATAAAAGCAACCCTTTCTAAATAAGACAGGGTTGACTCTTATGAGGGTCCCCCAGTTTACTGTATACTACAATCTCTCTCTTTTTTTTCCTGGATTTGCACAGAGACCTCTGTCACCTGCCTGTTCATGTTTACATGCATTTCTGTAAGACTTGAATAAAAATGTTTAGAAGAAATACAGTAAAAAGAGACTTTTAATTTTATATCTCCCTCTATCCTTCATTTTGTTATTATACTAATATAGTACAAATAGCTTAGATATCTGAATTCAATAATCTCAATTTCTTGAAAAATTTATACATGATTGTTTATGAAAATTATATACCTGATTGTTTATGAGATTATGTTTGCTTATAGAAATGTCTCATTTAAGATTTTAGTAAAATTTTACTGAGAATATTATCTACTGAGTTGCTAAATATCCATTGTAAAAGATCTTATTTTGAAAGTCTCTTAGACCAGTAATTCTCAACCTATAGGTTGTGACCCCTGTGGTGTCAAACAACCTTTTCATAAAGGGTGGCCTAAGATTATCAGGAAGCACAGATTTTACATCACAATTCATAACAGTAACAGAATTACAGTTATGAAGTAGCAAGAAAGTAACTTTATGGTTGGGGTCACCACCTCATGAGTTACTGTATTAAAGGGTCGTAGCTTAAGGGAGGTGAGAGCCAGAGTTTCAGAGTTTAATCCTAGAGGAAACATTTTGAAGAAAGAGTTTCTGCCTTAATTCTCACCCCAGGGCTCTTAGCTTTATTGCCTTTATTTTCCTGTTACACTGTCAGGAAATCGGAGCCAGAATCCCAGCAGGGTCTCCACTCTCCTTGAGTCTGTCTCTTTACATATGTCCATAGTCGTTATCATACCTACCTTAGCCAGAAAGTGAGGTAGTAATTTTTAAAAGGTAAGAAAAATGTGACTCTAGAACCACCAGAAAATAATCCCTTCAAGTTTTTTTTTTTTTAAAGTGGGATTTGAGCAGTGTCTTGTATACTTCTCTGCTGTTTGTCATATGCCATAGTGCCATGTCAAAGTGTACAGTGGCATCTCCTATTTACTACTTATTTACATGACAAATGCTGTCCCCTGTCCACCCTCACAGAGTCCCTTGCCCCATTCCCCTCCCCTTCTCCTCTGAAAGGGTGCCCCCTCCAAGTATCCCCACCCCCAGACCGCCACCCTGGTGCATGGAGTCTCTGCAGGATCAGGCACATGCTCTCCCACTGAGGCCAGACAAGGCAGCCCTATGCAGAGTTTATAGAAATGCATCAGATGGGTAGGGAGATGGCCGAGTAGGAAAAGGCCTACTCTCACAAGGCTGGTGACGTGAAATTGATCCCCAGAACACATAGAGCAAGTCAGATGTGGAGATATACATCGAATCCCAGCACTCAGACAGCCAAAGGACTGGTGAGTTCAGGAGAAGCAGCCTGAAGTGCTTGACCCATCTGCTCTCGAGTGTGCCAGTACAGCAGCCTTACCAAGAGCGGGCATCTCAGCAAGCAGGAGGCAGAGACATGACTCCTGTGAATTGCCCTTTGACCTTGACATGTACATTACAGAGAGTGCACCTGCTCGCTTGCTCCCATTCTGTCTCTCATACACAATTCATGTATTAATTAGAATGTCTGATTGTGCTTCTTAAACTGAAATTTTTATCAACAGCATCCTTACCTATCGCGTGGGTTCTTAACCACACCTCTGCAATATCTCAGTACCTCTTACTATTTACATTGCTTTTCACACTGATACATATCTTTCTTAGTGACAAATTCGCTTACTGAAAGCTAATTAGTAAGCATGTTAGGTTGGAATTTCCAGACTGTTATTTGTCTCTTCCCTTCTTTGTAGGTTTCAGCCTCTTTGCTGCAGTCTTAGAAGAGAATACACTGTATAAGCTACGCTCACTCCATCTGAGTGGTTTACTCATAACATTTCATTTTAATTGCATACTACAGTATGCTTGTGAGTAATTCTCCTATCTTTCTTACCTTCTGATGTCACAGCTCTCACATGTTCAACTTCAACAGGCTGAGTTTCTGTCACTGAAGCCTTTATTAGTGTAGAGACATAAGATCTTAGTCATCACCTTAAAACAGCCAGCGCAGGAAGTATTAGAAGCTTCAGAAATAGGTTAGGGAGGTAGCTCAGACAGAATAAAGTTCCGGCTTCACAACCACAAGGACCTGAGTTCAGTCTGCAAAATCCATAAAACACAGAACAAAACAAGACAAAACAACCAGCTTAGGATATGTGCTTGTAATCCCAGCTCTGGGGAGACAGAGAGACACGAAGATCTCTCAGGTTCACTTGTCAGGCAACAGTTACTTTGCAAACTTAGAGCTATGAGAGTCTTTGTCTTAAGAGAAAGGTGAGTGGCTTCTCTGGCATGTACACACACACACACACACACACACACACACACACACCCTGGAATTGTCTAAAAGGTCTTGTGTTCTCCTACTGTTTTTGCAGCATCAGTATCTAGTCTGATTTGCCCTGAATAAATAAATGATCATGCTGCACCTGCACCCCTGCTCAGCCACCTCCTTAGAACATTGCTCTACCAGCCATGCCCACACTTTACATGTTCTGTCTGACCCTTTGAAAAGGAGGACATCTGTCTCCAGGCCCCAATTAAGGTTTAATCATTTACTCACACAGCTGCTCCACATTGCCATTTCAGCTTCCTCAGAAGAGCGCTCACAGATTTCACCATGCACACCTACTCCTGCCAGATCCTCAGATTCAGACCACCCATATTCTGGCTTCCTCCACCCCATACTATAATGATGCTTAGGGAGAACATGGGACTCCTTCACCCTGAATCTCATGCATTGCGTTCCCTATGTCAACCCCAAGTTCTTCAGACTCTTGTTCCCCTGTCTCCCATTTATGTATGTTTGTTTTGAGGAATTTCCTTTTATTGTGTAGTTGGTCATGGAATGAATACCACCTTAACCACAATTACAGTTTCTTCTTGGTGCACATTACTGTATTTTATAGCAGAGTACCAGTCACCAGCAAAGGTTTGGTATTTCATCAGTTGCTGCTCTAGCAGGCCAGCATCCATAAATTCCTAAACACATCTTTCCCACAGGTGGATATTTATCTACCAAAACTCTACCTGCCACTTCCTAGTTTGCCTTTGTTTTTTGTAACATTTTATTGTCATTGGCTAAAAAAAATTAGAATGGGACTACACTACTTGCTATTCTCTGAATACTGCTTATTCTTTCTGTGGTCTATTTTCTAAGTAAATACTTAGTTTCCTACTTATCTGCTATGATTTCTGTTTTGGCTCTTCATGTCTTCTGAGTCTTCTAGCTTAGCTCTTTACTTGCGCCTTACACAATTCTCTGCACACACACTGCTCTGACAGAAGCAGAAGTGGCACTACAGAAGTCGGAAGGGTTTACAATTTTGAGTCTTTTCGAAAAGAATATTAAAAGATGTAAACGTAAAACAGTTGATAGAAGTCTGATAGTTGCAGACCTGTAATCCCTGTACTCAGGAGACTGGATCAGGAGGCTTAAGGGTTCAAAGCAATCCTTTCTGAGAGAGTTTAAGGCTAGCCTGGTATCCATCAGCTACTATCTCAAAAAGAAAACAAAATAAAGCAAAATCCAAAGTACAAGCTATCAATTAAAAAGGAAAATGGATATGTGTCACATTTAGAAAATATACTTCATAAACCTTTGAAGCTCTGAGCCCATTTCTCTCTATGTCCCTGTAGCCACTCTCAGATGCACACTCAATGCTGCTGCTCTAGCTGGCTTTTCCGGTTCACCCTGAGAACTTCCAGGAACTTAGCACTCAGGAGACCATTTCTAGGTTCCCTGGTGTCTTTGGTCACAGAATATATGACTCAGTTTTGGCTTCTATGGTGTCTAACTTTAGCATCTCAAAACAATCTAAAACATGGCTTTAAAAAGCTAGGATACCCAAATTTTAAAACTGTGTTAGTTCAGTTCCTAATCAGATCATGTGATATTTAAGAGAGTCAGTCTTCTAGATGACAGGGCTGATGTCACTAAGTGTGATAGAATATATAAATGTCTGATAGACGGTCTGGGAACTTTCTACCTTCTATCTAACCCTTTCAGTTATCTCTTTTCATAGCATTGTCTATCACAAAGAACTACTGCTGTGTCCCTTATGATTTCCGTCCATGGGTTTTCTCAAGGGTTGTGGTTATCCTCTGCCCATTATTGTTGTGTGCTTCCTCTGCTTACTTTATTGGGCTTTCATACCTGCCATCCTTCCAACCCTTGCTCTACCTTAATCCCTTCCAAGCCCCCAACACAAGGCAAGAAAGAAAGGTTAGAAGGGAAACTGGGTAATATATGTCTAGCTCCTGATGATTAGCAACATTGGATCCCTGGGGCAAGTCCAATTTCCACTGTCAGCATATCCAAGGTGTTCTCTTTGTTCAGGACCAGTAGTCACACTACAACAGAAGGAACCAGCAACAACGTAGCAAGAGCAGCCTCAGAGTTCACCTCCAGTCCCTCATGGGCCTCTGGCATTTATACCATCTCAACAGTTCCTAGAATTCCAATGTAAACTATCTATAGCTGGGCAAAAACCACACCCCTGCTAGTGCACAGGGCAAATCATAATCACCTGTTGTGAAGCAGCCTCTTATCTCACACCTGGGATTAAAACAAAAACATTTATATAACATAAGTAGGTATTTTAAGAAATAAAAATTCTCACTACATATTATTTCCTAAATGTATTTGAATTGAATAATAACTATATGGTAAAAAAAATTATACCCAACCTACTTGTAAAATTGCTCATCATGGAATTACTTAGTTTAAACTTGATGTTGAGCTAAGTATCACAGAATGCCCCTTACATATACCTACCCCCTTTCCCATTATAGACACAAATGCTTAATAAAACACAAATTTAAAAAGATCTAGATCAAAAGGAAAACATGTAAATTCTAAATAGCTAAAGGAGCTCAAAAACTTATGGCCACAGTTGTAAATACTTGTTGGAGTAGGAGTGCAGCCTGGGAAAAAAAGAGAATATAGATAAAAAAGAAAATATTAGAGCTGGGGGCTGAATGATCATCCGACTCCAGAATGTGTGAATTTTAGTTGTCATCAGGCTGGAGTATAAACTGAGAATTGTGTGTAAACAAGAAAACTCCAAATTAGCTACTGGTTCATTAAAGGAAAATAAGTCTCCATTTATAACTTCCAGACGTAAAAGTATCAGGCATTATGTGCATTGAAATTAAAATCCTACCAGGTGGGTCAAGAAGAATATAAAAGTTAGCCAAGGAGAAAAGTGATTGCTAGAATGTGTAAATAAGAAAATTGCCTCTAGCCGGGCGTGGTGGGGCATGCCTTTAATCCCAGCACTCGGGAGGCAGAGGCAGGCAGATTTCTGAGTTTGAGGCTAGCCTGGTCTAAAAAGTGAGTTCCAGGACAGCCTGGGCTATACAGAGAAACCCTGTCTCGAGGAAACAAAAAACAAAACAAAACAACAACAACAAAAAAA
>NC_034604.1:18427667-18446604 GCF_900095145.1 Mus pahari | reverse complement strand
AAGGAAAGAAAGAAGAAAGAAAATTACCTCTGTAATAAAGAGGTGGTGGAGGAAAACAATAATCGCATATATAGAAATCAGAGGAGAAATTATAAAAAGGAAGAGGTGATATTCTAAGATAAAATGATGGCAAATTTTCTAATTTACTCACACCATGAAGCCTATGGGAGGGTGGGAATGGAGAGTAGTCAGCAGAAGAAACAAATTAACTTTGTACCTAATATCATGAGTGGAACAGAGAAGTCTCTACATTTACCAGGAACAAACAGCTACTTGAACGAGAAAGTCCATTCCACAGAACATCCAACCACACAATGGCAGAGGAAGCTTTTAAAGTATTAAAAAAAATTTTGCTCCAACGTTTTCTTAGCAAAACTCCTTCCAACTTACAAATTAATGTTTAGTAAACTGGATGTTTATTGTGAGGGGGAATATAAGACAAAAGCAAACTGCTCCCTAAAACTAAAGATTCTCCTCACAGGACAAGTAGAAAAATGAATCCAAGAAGCACTGGGTAGCACTGGTGATAAATAAACAAAGGAGGAGCCTGATATATGTTGGGTGAATCTCCATTCAACCTTTTACCAAGTGGGTCTTGCTTCCTAAAACATCACTGTCCTCACTTGATGAAATGAGATGATATTTCTTATATAATGGTAAGAGTGTATAATGATAAAAACTGGCTGGCTTGAGATAACAGATGTCAGAGCTCCTGCCCAGTGCCCATGTGTGGTGCGGTGCCTTAGAATCTTAGGTTGAACTCTGCTGTTGTAAAGCTACTAAGTGTCCCCACCCAGTGAACTCCTAGGATTGGACCAGATGTGCTTCTCTGTTTAAATTATCCCTCTAATTCAAGTCTCTTTCTCTCTCTCCTGTGTACAAACTTCATTTTGTGGTACATCTTTTGTAGTTGTATTGTATCCTGTTGTATTGCTGTCACCTATATATAGTCCTTAAGTATTTGACAGCCGTCCTTTTGAACTTGTTTATATCATTCCTACTGTTTTATAGTGCAAGTACTTGCTCATGAAAGCTAGCTAATTCCCATTTAACTGAGTAAAATTATTGAGCGAATGACTGAGTGAGTAAAACTTTCTGATGCTCTGCTACTTTACAGTGAGAAACCAGTGAGGGTCAAGTGGCTCGTATTGCCTGGTATGCCAGTGCCTTGCAAGGGAATTTCTAAAACCTAGTGCTAAATAAAAACCAAGACTCGTATATTTAAATATTCAGATTATTTTTCTCTAAAGACATTTATATGATATTTAATCTTAAATTTTCTTTGACTTTTGGTACATTGGTTTTTATCTTTATGTACTTGATAATTATTATGAATATGTTGTTACAGTAATGACTGTGAGTAAAATACTATGCCTAAATAGTGATGGGAAGAGATGCCATGATCTACAATTATGTGTAATTATATTTAGTAATAGATAACCATATGTTTGCAGAATTAGAGATTAAGATGAAGTGTCAACTCGTTAGAAAGGACAGCATATTTTTGTTATCTTGTATTTCAGCCAGCTTTATTCTCAATTAGCATAGCCAGCCTATGCTGCTAAGGGTGTAGCTGTAAGACATTCATTTCCAATTTATTTGTGAAACACTATTATTCATGAACCATAATATTCATAAAGCAAAGTCAAGAGATACTGGCCATTATGTTATCAATGAAAGCTTTTACCTGATGTGCATGGGGTGGCTCAGACCTGTCAGCTCAGCACCTAGGACGCCACGGGGGAAGTAGTGCTGTAAACTCCAGGCCAGAGTCCTCTGTAGTAAGACACTGTCTCAGTACCTGAAAAACAAACAAAAATTAAACTTACGTTAAAAGCCAAGATGGCAATTATCTTCTGTTCTACTCTGCTTGAAACTTTTAAACTATTTTCAAATCAATCAAGGTAATTGTCTCAGGATAATAAAGCCAGTCCTTCTTCATAGACCCAACAGCCATTGTTCTCTGGATCCTTTCCATTCTTTGTTTCTCTGTAGTCGTTAACCTGTCCCACAATTCTTTTCTACCTGTTGGAAATATTGTCCTCAGAAGTTCCAAAAACTTGCCACCTAAGAACAATCCTCTAGCTGTAATTCTCAGTTCCCATGCAAGACTGTTAACCTCACTTACTTAGGTCACATGACCTCCCTGGCCAGTCACTGAGAATTAATAAATGAACTCCTATAACTTCTTGACCAAAACTCTGGAGGCCAGGTGAGATCAATAAAGCTTTTTTGGCTTGCCATTTTTGTCAAAACTATATTAAAGACACCAGGAATGACAGTTTTGACCACATTCACAAGCCTGATTACCTGTGGTCCAGAATTCAAATGATCCAGACCACAAGGCATGGTGGAGAGCAACTCTTGACTATTATATGGCACTCACATTGTGCGTGTAGCCTGATGACATAAATACAACTCTTTTATTATTTTATGTTCACAGAAATTGGAAATAAGAAAGACCAAATATCCATTTTGTCAAATAAGTTTATTACAATGTTTTGAAAAGTATTTGTTTATATTCAGAATTTCTGAAAAAAATATGTAAATTTAATGGTAATGTTTTAAATCCTGTGTACTGGATACAGTACTAGCACAAGGTACCACAGAAGTCATAGGGACTGAAATTGTATACGTTCCTCTCTGTGAATTTGACACATTTAATGCATTTATTGAACAAGTGAAGATGATATTGACTTTCCATACATAAACTCCTGTAATACACTGTGACTGATACATAATATTCCTGTTCACTATTTAATTACTGCATTAGTTATTTTTATCACTGTGACAAAATAACTTAAAAAAAAAACAACTAAACAAATGAAAGGGTTATTTTGGCTCAGAGTTCTAGGGGATAACAGTCCTTTAAGCCATGGGAAGATAGTTGTAAGAGTCTGATTCTCAGTTCTCTCTCTCTGTAGTATAAAAGCATCTTTGCACACATACTTAACATGGTTTCCTTTAGGTGTTTCTATATTCAGTCTGACAATAAAGATTGCTTAAGTCATTGACTGAACCTGTTTTGTGATTTATAAAACTAGACAGACTGGTTCCTAGTAAAAGGGCTTATGTCCAGTCACAGAGCAGCAACATAGAATGGCTAGGTGGTGGCTGACAAATACCCTGGTCAGTCCGGTCCAGTTGATGAACTGTCAATGTTCATATAGATGTCTGTGAACAATAACGCCTAGCTAATAAAAGGGATCTTTTAGGAGCTTAAATTTTTGACATGGCTTTCTTGGCTATGCCTCTATTCATCAATATACCATTTGGGGCAACAGTGTTCATATGAAACAAATAGCACGATACTTATTAATTTTTTTTTGGGGGGGGGGTGGTTCGAGACAGGATTTCTCTGTGTAGCCCTGGCTGTCCTGGAACTCACTTTGTAGATCAGGCTGGCCTCGAACTTAGAAATTCGCCTGTCTCTGCCTCCCAAGTGCTGGGATTAAAGGCGTGCGCCACCAAGCCTGGCTCTATTAATTTTTTTAAGCAACCAGAATGTAAGGGGAAATCTTAATCCACAGACACTACCTCAATTTCAATCACTGAATCATTTACTCTAAGTGTCTTCAAGGAGTGGATTCTACTTGCAACCATGGTCGATACCATAGTTTCTTCCCCATGTGGTCTGGTCTAAATCTTTATTGAGAAGTATTTACAAAGGAGAGACTGGAGGAGCACTGTGACATTAACTTATAAGTAGATTTATATTTTTACTTAAAACTTTTTATAATCATACAATATCTTAAATGTATACTCCAACATCAATTTGTCTTAAAGTTGTTTAATGTGTCATTTTAAAGCAAAAAAATTGGCACCATTTGTTGGTACATTTCCCCTGGTTCTGAAAAGGAAGGTACATTTCTGTGGTGCCAACAGCAATCACATCTTAAGTTCCAATTAAAATGTGACTTTTTCAACTCCAAAGCTCCGTGTGACCATTTAGCCATCTGTTGGATGACACAACCCCACTGATTTGAACCTAGATAATTATGACAGTAGCAGCAGCATGGAGGGAAGTTCAGCTTGGGTTCCAGTGGAGATGACTGTTAATTATGAAGAGATAATTACTGAGAGCTTATCTCACATGCAGCGGGGAAAAATCGCAAATTTCTGCAGTAGGTGTAGATAGACCTTTCTCTCTCTCACACACACAGACACACACAAAGTATTTGTCTACATTTAATCGTTTTTTTTTTTTTTTTTTGAAATCTTTTAGGATGCATATGCTACATAATATGTCTACTTAAGACACCTTCACCAGGAGCGATGCTGTTCTTCATAAATTCTGCCTTGGATTCTTTGTGTTTTGTTCCTGTCTCAAATACTACATGAGAGCATTTGTGTTCATGGCCAGTCTTAGCAATGTAGGAGGGAATCTTTATCCCTTGACGCTGTTGGAATTTTCCTCTACCCCTTAGCTTCCTCTGAAGTTGCATCCCCAGCTAAAGCAGCAAAACTGCAATCGTCCCTCAGCTCCTAAGTTTGATGATAGAAAGGAGGGCTCAGGTTACCACTGTGTCCACGCTTCTTACCAGAGAAGAGTTTGATAAGAAGCCACATGGCTCCGTTTTCTTCTCAGCTTCTTGGTATGAATAATCGAGCTGGGAATTAGACAGCAGACAAATTCTGCAGTAAAATCTAGCACCGTTTTTCACTGTTGCTACATTATCATCAAATACTTAACACTGTTCACTCCTTACAGAAAACCCAACTGAAGTTTGGAGCGATCACATGATTTCCCCAGGTCCATTAGGGGCGTAGCTTACACCAGCATTCATTTATGTATAATGTCAAATTTTAAGTAACATAGTAAAGAATTATTTTCATTTTAGAATTATAGTAAGCTTAAGCAATCTGGGAAAAAAAATCATTATGGCTAACCCCATTTATTTAAACAAGGAATATATTAGGTTTCCTCTAACATCTTTATTTCCAAGTGATTTAAATCCATCCCTTATATTTCTCTAGTAATTCCTAAAGACAGAGTTCTGCTACAATCTAGAGTCACAAACTTTTAATGTTGGAGTAGCCAAATGTGCCAATCAATTACACGAACAACACAGCTTCATGCCTAGAATGAAGGTGCAGAAGGCTCTCCATGAGCTAACAATTCTACAAAGTTCTTTGCTTCTAGCACTGGTAAATCAGTAGCGAAAGCCAGAGTCTAGGACACAGTTCAGGGATATTTCATCTAATGATCAAACATTGTTTAGAAAATGACATGATGAATCAAAGCTTTTGTATTAAGTTATGAATACCCTAAGCTCCCACTAGGAATTAACTCTTATTGAGTAGATTTGTCTCAAAGTTGTGCTCACATGACATCAGATTCTGGTTAGAAATCAATATAGATTATAAAGATGAGACTTAAGAGGTTATTATTTTAATTTTACATTGCAGATTTTAATAATTCACTTTGCCTTTCTGTCTAAATAACTTGAATAAATTAGAATTTTATCTGCTTGTTTTGGAACCAACACCTTTCTTTGCATAAGGGATTGTATAACATTTTATTTCATTAGCTGTTAATTACTTAGAAGTGCTAATTAAGCAATATAATATAAAAGAAAGAATGGAGACCTGAAATCCAGGAAGCCTAAATTCTACACACAGACCCTTTTGCTCTAAAATAAATTAACCTACCTGGCTTTCAGTTTCTTCAAATTTTTGAGGAAAATGAATTGTGCCTGTGATTTCATTTGAAGTATTGTTGATAGTCACATTATGGTTCCACAAGAAATGCAGAACACCTCAATTTTCCAAACTCTACCTTGCATCTGTGGGCAACACCAGATCCTGTGTCCCTAGTGCTGCTCATCTTCCCACTCACTAAAAGAGTGCATGTTTGGTTTTATTTTGAAGTTAATTTTCTTCCAAGTCTGAGACTATCCGTTGTCAGATGTCCTTAAAAGGAAAATTAGTTCCCTTCCAGCAGAGCTCACTTCGTGTGCCTAAGGTGACACTACTTGTGGAAAAAGACTCTACTCTCCCCATGATTTTCCCTAAAGGAAGTTATGTAACTTCTTATGAAAACTAACTTTTACTCCTACAGTAAAAGCCACACGTCTCCTTTTTAAAAAATTAAAGAACAAGAAAAATAACTCTATGAAATAATTTTAACTAAATTTGTTTTGCTTTCTGTTCTTATTCAACAAATGTCCTGCCCAACAAATCTTTACAATAAAAAATAAAACATTCCCAACATATATTTAAGAAACTTGAATGTTCATTACTGAAATTTAATCAGCATATTAAATTTTATAACGTTTTATATCTAACTTGAAATAGAGATTCCCAAGAAAGAGAAATATAAAGGTGGCAAGAAACAGAAATATGTAACCCCATGCTCCATGTGACTATTGTTGATTGGATTATGAAAAAGAGGATTGCTGGTATATAACTGAGGTCATTAGTTCCATTCTTGGGTCCAGATGAAAATATAATAACACAGAGTAGACCTTTATGAACTCCTAACTCCCATTTGAATAATAGCAGCTACAGATCAAGTGATTTGTTCCTTTTTTTCATAATGGATCGGTCTTATTTATACTTTGGCTGTAACCGTATCTCAACAGAAAATAACATGGATGAGATTTCCACACACTTTAGATGATAATGCTGCCCAGGCAGTGGCCATTATTAAATGGTGGGCTGGTTTTATGGCTTAATGTCCCTTTGACTCTTTTCTAGAGTTTGTTACCCTTACTTTAAATAGACACTGGAATGAGGCAATTTATGTCTTGAGACAAAATTCTCTTCTGGGTTTGCCTCATTTGACACTTATCTCTGTTCCTGAGGCCAAGGCCCAGCCTAATTTTCCTCAGAAATACTTCTGACATGTGCTCCCTTTTCCAGGGACTTGGTTTTCTCTTTCTTTTGAAAAAATATCTTTCTGAACATTGTGGTGCTTTATACTCAGAAGTCTGGCCATCATTTCAGACAAGTCACAGGGGCAGAAGCGGAAGACAGCCATCATACCTTCCTCTGACCCATGGAAGCTCATCTGGAAAGGGAACCACCAGGACGCAGTTGAGAGAACACCAAAAATTCCCTGTTAGGTCATGCAGCATCAGAGACCAGGCTATTTTGACACCACAGAAATTCCTTCCTCTATATGCTAAAACACTGTAGACTGAATCTAGCTTTTAGAGTATTGTTTCAGACATAACTTTGTGTTTTAGTTTCCTAAAGCACATTTTATACGACAAATTCTCCTAAGACATGTACGATAAAGGCATGATCACATTTGCTAACCAAGCGAAAAGAGTCCGAATCGTATTAGAGTCTCCTAATAAATTATAGCCATTCACGGCCAGCACGATCATTGAGTGGGTAGAGAACTCATGCACAAGCCCTGTGATAGCATCAGTTCAAACCCTCGAACCCACAGCAGGTGAGAGAACCCACTTCTGAAAGCATTCCTCTGACGTGTTTCTTGCCACTCACATACTGTGCTTAAACATGCACAATTATATTTTTAATTTAAAAATAAGTAAATAGTAACACACATTTTATGCGCAGGCTTTGAAATCCCTGAAGTGGCATGCTAAAATACATGCTAGGCCTCCAGAATACTAATATTGTGTAATTTCACAGTATTTTATTATCTCTGTGATTTATTTTGCATGTAGTTTTTTAAATCTATCATTTTCTTATCTTAATTAAAATATGCTATATCATTAATTATTTCATCTTTCAGCTAGATAGTTTTACATGTAATTATGTGAAAAAATAATGGAAAACTTTTCAATGATTATAGTAAATGATCTGGAGAGTTGCCCACATTTTATAGTTAATTAGCTTAGTTGGGAGATTAATTAATTTCTATGTAGCATATATAGAAGATAGATTTCCAACATGTGCCTACAAAATTATTACTGTAACTCATATTTAATAAAATAAAAAGGAAAATGTGGATATAACCAAAAAGGCAAATAATCTCACATATAAAACAAAACTGTGGGTGTTCAGAAATCATTGTTTGGCTTTCTGAGTTATCTTGTATTTAAATTAAAGTGAGAAATGTTCCAAATACTGATAACCGTATGTGTCATTCATCAAATAGAACCACAGTAATCTTTTGCATGACTCACACTAAGATTGTTTGGCCTGTATGAAAAGTAACCGGCATCCTGTATCACTGCTCTGATAAGGAGATGCGGTGAAGAGACAGGAGAGGGCATGGAAAGTCCTGGACCGGCAGGTCTGCCATACAGTGGTGGTAAAACATAACAACAGACCCTTCTCAGTCAAGGTGGAAGGTGAGGAACAATATCTGAGGTGTTCTTGTGGTCTCCATGTACGTGCTGTGTGTGCACAGGTACACACGTACACACACACACACATACAGACACATACAGTCTTTTCTTTTTAAAGGAGATTATTTGCCATGGTGTGGTATCTGACAGGTTTTTGTTTGCTTGTTTGTTTATTTTGTGACAGCCCTGTCTTTTGTTTTTGTTCTGTTCCTTTGTACATTGCCATGTTCATAAAAGAATTAAGATGCATGTTTTATTTGCAAACTACAGTCAGCAGTCTTGCCATTGCCTGTTCATGCTCCAAGTTAATGACCCTGAGTACATAGTTATGACAATGGAGACACGGGAATGAATGGTGCATCTGTGCAGCAGCTATAGCTCTAACCTCTAACTAGCTTTCATTTTTCATCTTTACAACTTCCATTTTCTCTATCTAAATAGATTCTCCTGAGCATGTCGATGGTCTTCTGAACTCTTCTGACGTGTGGTCTGTTAATGATACTGTTAATAATTTTTCATATTCTTTCTCTCTTCTTTTTTAGTCTCGACCTATTCCTTCCCACCTTACTTCAGCAGTTGCAGAGAGTATCTTGGCTTCAGCCTGTGAAAGCGAGAGTAGAAATGCTGCCAAGAGGATGCGTCTGGATAAAGTACAGGTACTAAGGAGTGTGGAGGAGTGCAAACTCTTGAATGGATCTAGCACACAGAGTTCTGTTCTTACAAACTTAGATTTGAAAATGCTATGCTCTGATGATCAAGAGTATCACACAAAAATACTCTATGATAAAACATGAATGATAGCAAAACACAATAAAACTTCCTGTTAGTATCTACTTAATGGCTAATTAAGAGGTGCTGGCTAACTAGTTAGCATGTAATTCAAATTAATCTTGTCATTTATGATCATGACTCCATTGTATTCATTTGTAATGAAAATGAACCTTTCTCTAATGCCGTTCTGCCTGTACCGCTTTATATTTCTACTTTGCTTGAGAGGGTTACTATACTATCAATGAAAATAGATCATGCTGACAGTAATCAAAGTAAAGATAATCTGGAAAAGATTAAAGAGTCATAAGTGGGGTCCTGATCTAGTAGATATCAATGTTTTAGGCTTAATCTTCTTGTTAGTCAATTATCTATCTGAGAAACACATCCACAAGGCTTTGACTGTGTAGTGTAATGTGTTCAGTTTCGGGGCACTGTTCGTTGGTACTTTCCCCTGTGGCTCTTTTATTTCTAAGTCTTTCCTGCCTAGCTACACAATAGACTTCTCCTTCGTCTCTGTTTCCCTTTCTGAATCACCCATAGTGGAATGTGTTTTACATTATATGCAGAGTAATATGCAGAGTATGAATGCAGAGTAAATTGTTAGTTTAGTCTTGTTTTTCTGATGAAGCAAGCAAAATCAAGTTTTCTATTTCGAGATTAGAGTATCTTTTAAATGGTTCAGAATGTCATTATTTTTGTGTTTATTATTTTTAAATATTCTGTATTTATAGTCCTGAGTATTGAAAAGGATGTGGCCTATAATTAAACAAAATGCAGTATTGGCATGATATTTAAAGCTGTTTGAAAAATGCCAATTTTGGGACCACCAATTGGATTCATTGATGCTGTAACATCAGTATTAATTTCATGTTCATATATTTCTTCTGTTTAGATGATTTATCAATGTTGATGAAATTTTGGGGGGGGGGTTGTTTTGTTTTCTCTTTTTTTATTAGATATTTTCTTTATTTACATTTCAACTGTTATCTCCTTTCCTGGTTTCCCCTCTGAAAACCCCCTATTCTATTCTCCATTCCCCTGCTCACCAACCCACCCACTCCTGCTTCCCTGTCCTGGTATTCCCCTAATGAAACAACCAGTACCCACCAACCAAAGTCTACACATGATAAAAATTTTTATAAGGTTAGATATCACACTATATACATTGCCACCTGGCATCATGGTTAGCCTGTGAAGTTTTAGCCCATTTTGATTCTCATTTCTACCATAACTGATTAGACTACTTTCAGCAAGCTTGGTCAGGTCTGAGTGCTTCAGTTTCTTCATTAGAAATAGTCAACAATAACACTAATCCTCAAGGTTGTACAAGAAGTTTAAAAGGACAGTTCATGCTACATACTAAGCATTTTTTCTGGAAACAATGTAAGCCAGTGGCAAGGTCTGCCTGGAGGACTATCCTATCTAGGTCTTTTGCCATTATCTCAGCAACACTGGAACTAGAAATAAGCATCGATATGTTGATATAGCATGGTATCTCACATAGTCTGTTGTCAAAATCAGTCCATTTGAAGAAAGGTCTTAATTCTAAAAACTAAAGTATTAGCATTCTAGAATTGAAAGAACCATTCAGCTTAATGTACAGCCACATGTACTGATATGTTTATAAAAAGAGAGAGAGGTGTAAGGGGATATGCTCTATGGGGGTATGATGAGTATGGGGGAAGAGGGTGTCTCAGCAGGCCCATGCCGAGGCATCCCCTCCCCCTGTGGGACCAGCCACATATATAGTATAGAACAGAGTTTATTCAGGGCATGAAGAAGGGAGTTAAGAGGGTAGTAGAGGTAGAGAAAGGCAGAGAGAGGGAGAGAGTTGAGAAATAGAGGCCCGCCATGACCACATGGAGATGTGAGGGGAATGGAATGGAAGAGAGGGAGAGCAAGCGGGAGCAAGAGAGCAGGAGAGAGAGAGGCAAGAGAGAAAGAGAGAGAGGAGAGGGCAAGCAGCTCCTTTTATAGTAGGTCAGGCCTACCTGGCTGTTGCCAGGTAACTCTGGGGTGGAGTTTAGGCAGAATGCTAACATGTACCACCTACTGACTCTAGAATATATTTGCACAGTATCAGAAATGTACCTATTTGATAAAAAAGTGACAGATTCATGTCATGTTATTACCCATAAAATTATACTACAGTCTAAATCATGGCAGGTCAGATACTAGTATGTTTTCAAATATAATAATTCTTCATGGCCTAAGCTGTACAAAGGAAAAGGAGATGTATAACTCATAAGTTATTGTGAAGGTTTGGTAAGTCTCTATGTATAAAAGAAGATTATATTTTATATCTCGCATATAGTCAAGGATATATGCACCATATGCTTACTTAGACTGAGCAGTAAAAATATCCCACCTACTATACTATCATCTCCTGTTCATCCTAATGCCAAAGAGTTGTCATTGTTGAAGGCCTTTAAAACAGGCTAGTATTTCTTCCTAAGATCACCAACATTTAAAGAAAAACTGCCAGCAATATTCAGGAATAAGTTTGTTAGACTAAGATGGGTGGGTACCTATGGTCCCTGGACTCTCCCCCTCAACTTTGCTATATTATTTTCTTTGTTTGCTCAAACATGCTGGTTGTAGTATGAAAAGTTAACTACTTTGGAATTGGAGCATGTCTGACATCACTCCATGTAGGAACATTCTTTCCAGCCCTATGGGTTCAGAAGTCTCAGGATAGATGTAGTATGTAGGAAACCAATGCTTAAAATTATATTTTATGGACTAAGACAATGACTCAGACTTACTAGTAGAGTACTTGTCTTACAAGCATTATTACCTGAGTTCAATTGCTACAGCCTACAAGCAAAACAAGCAAAGCAAAACAGTAGCAACAACGCTGGGTGTAATGGTATGCACTGATAAGCACAATGCTGGCAAAGCAGAAGTAGGCAGGTACCTGGTGCTTTCCGGGCAGACAGCCGAGCTCTACTGATGAGTTCCACACTAGTGAGAAACTCTGCCTCCACAGAAAATAAAGGTAGATAGCACTAAGAAATAATATCCAATGTTTTCCTCAGATACCCCCTTCATATATGCATACCAACATGAACTTAAATGAATAAATTACATTTTAGAAATATTTTGGTAATCAATTAGACAATTTACAAATACAACGACCCTACAAAACTGGTAGTTATAATGTTATAAAGGTCCAGAAATGTGTGGAGACCAATGCATGCTGAAAGTGCATGAAAAAAAAAAAATCACCTACATGTTTATACTCTCTGCAAGTACATTTAAAGTCAATCTGTGATCTGATAGTGTTTTCTCGTTGGTTATGTGCCCCAAGGAAAGACCGAGGCCTGATTATGCACCCTGAATACTAGTTCAGCATACACAATTATTATTTCAAAATTTCCTAGACTATTGATTTGCACCACACGTTTTATAGAACTCGTTTGAGATGCCACACGTAGACTTCTTCTACCTTGCCATTGAGGACAACGTTGCCCTGTTGAATTCAGACTTGACTCTTGGCATAGAGACTACCCTTTCTGCGTGTACCTGTAACCACATGCACAATTCAGAGAATTTACCCATGGTTTGAAAGTTAGTCCTTGGGTGAAGTAAAGGCATAAAATTTCAGAAATTGCAAGGTTAAATTCTGTTTTGTTTTGTTTTGTTTTGTTTTTTGTTAAGCCCACCCTTCCTCTTCACTGCCACTGGCTGACCACATGGTGAGCTATAATTATGTCCTTCATAGTTTATGAAGCTTGATGAGTTAATTGGATTTTATGGAGCTGTTTAAGCTATGAACATGAAAGGTGTTTGGATGTGCTAAATCCTTTCTTTCAAATGGCCATTTTATACATATCTGGAGGAAGCTTATTAATATGCCACACACGCCTGAAGTCAGCCAGGGCCAAGGACAGAAGCTGGGAGCTTCATCAGACATCAGAGTTCACAGAATTTAAGTGAATCACTCTGCTCATCAGGAAATACACACAGGGCTCGGTTCTTGCACAAAGAAATCTGGAATTTGTTTGTGATCCAAGAGAAAATTTCCCTCAGTTTGGGTACTTAAAAAAAAAAAATGCCTGAGTTCACTTTTATTTGCCTCTGACGGGGTAAACATAAGAATAAGAGTTCTCTTTGAGAACTGTTGGCGCACACCTTTAATCCCAGCACTTGGGAGGCAGAGTCAGGCAGATTTCTGAGTTCAATGCCAACCTGGTCTACAGAGTGAGTTCCAGGACAGCCAGGGCGCTCCCCCCTCCATCTCTCTCCCCCTCTCTTCCCCCTCCCTCTCCCTCCCCCCCTCTGGCTTTGTTCTTACTTTCATGAGGACATCTTGCCTATTATTTCTAGGATAATTTCTGAATAGTATTATTAAGTGAAAGAATCCCTCAAGGTTCTTATAAGTCTCAATAAACAGGTCTATACTCTCGTACTTGCTTCTTTTAAAATTTGATATAAAAATTAAATTTAGTATAAATTAATTATGGTTCCAATAAAGGAATATTATCCTCTAATGCTCAAATGAATAATGCCTTAAAGGAAAGCAGTAAAGGAGCATACTAATAGTAATATGATAGTGTCTTAATGTGTAGACATGTGGACTCTGGGACACTAGCAGGAGTGACGACAATAGCAGGTGCTTTTACCTGTATGTCATATCCATGAGAATGCAGAAACTGAACTGTCTTCTGGTTCTGCACATGTGCAAACTTAATGGGTCAGTGACACACATTTTCTAAAAACAAATATGGTAATATTCAAGTAAAACAATATAGCAGACTTGATTTACACACCAGAGAGATCCCTAGGATAATCTTATACATATGTGAATGCAGACACTAAAACCTTGATTATTCTTCTCTGTGTACATTTTTTTACTGCCAAGCATTCAAAATATTCTCTTTGGCTATATACATGCGTCTCTATCTGAACTTTTTAAATTATGTGGGAATAGAGATAGTCACACAATACTGCACTGGGGTATATCAGGCCATAGGGAACCTATCCTTACCCTCTTGGATGCCAACAGCTTCTGGTCTACACTGCCTCCACAGTTTAGGGATACTTTTTCCATTGCTGTAGAGGGAATGACCTAGGACTTGAATGTAGGACTAAATCATAAACCATCAGGTCTAGTGAGTCCTTCCTCAGTTAATTTCACTTTGAAGACACTTGACTTGAGTCCTAAATCCCCTAATTATCCTCCAGCTTTGTGCACATTATGACAGATGACTTTCCTCCTATTCTTTTAATTTTAAATTTTCTAGGGCTTGCAAGGAAGACATTCATATGGTATAAGATAAACAAAATGAAAGTCCTTTAGTTTTATTGTTTTTTGTCCTTGTTTTGCTCCGGTGGCTATATTGCTAAGGATGAGGTCATTAGTTATCAATGGCCATATTTGTTAGACCTCAGTCAAGAAGCTAAGTCACATGCGAATGCTAATTCCAGCTAAGAACCTGGAACAAACTGCACACCCTGCAGGCAGCTCAACACATCAGAGAGTGTCCTTTACAGGGGGGCTCAAATGGCCTGAGCCTCTGCCAGGCAATATTTGTTTCCTCTAGACAATTCTGCTTCTCCCTTCCAGGACAGACTCAGCAGTCTTTAAAACTTATATTTCTTGAGGGAGAAGGGGTCAGTTTCAGAAACGTCCTGAAGCTATTAGAAGTTGTTACTTCCTGTCTTAATGAAGTTTCCTGCAGACTAACACAATACCCTAGCACCTGATCCTCTCAAATAGAGAAAATTAATCTCTCTCTCTCTCTCTCTCTCTCTCTCTCTCTCTCTCTCTCTCTCTCTCTCTCTCCTCTCTCTCATCTATCTATCTACCTGCCTATCTATCTATCTATCTATCTATCTATCTATCTATCTATCATCTATCTATCTATCCATCTATCTATCTGTCTATCCATCTATCCATCTATCTATCTGTCTATCCATCTATCCATCTATCCGTGTGTGTGTGTGTGTGTATCCAATTAAAGTCTTTTATAGCATATAAAAATCATACATAGACAACACTATGTATTTGCATTTGTGTTTTAAAAATTGGGTTTGTTATGCACATTTCATGATGGTTGAACGACATCAAAATAGTCTCACAGTGTCAGGTATTTTGAAAACTCTTCAGAGAAAAATATTTCACTGCAACGCTGCTGGTGTTTTGTGAGGAAACCACCTGCATTACTCTTGTTCTGTCAGCATTAGCTTGATAACGGGGCTAGACTCTAATATAAATGAATCCCAATTTGTGTTCCAAAATGATATCTTTTATCTGACAATTTTCAAACTTTGTTTTTCTGTTTATTTGAACTACTCTTTCATAAATATTAAATTTTCAGTCACAGTAAGAAATTGTTGATGGGAAATTACTTCTAAATCCATCTTAAAATGATCTATTTACCAAACATTCATTTGACCAACAGATTTAGCCAGTGTGGAAAGGAGAGAAACATTTCCTGAGAATCTAACACTACCAGCTCTTCCTGAGCAGGCTTAGTGTTTTATTGTAGACTTTTAATTCTGGCAAAATCATTAAGCAGACATTTTATGCCCACTTTGAACATGTACAAGGCATCATTTCTCATCAATAAACTCTCATTCTATCAAAGATCAGCGAAGCACAGGTGGTACCCAGAGGGGTGCAGAGGGTATGAGCCACTAAGGTAGAAGCCTGTGAATCCTTTCTGGGAATTTGGGAGGGCTTCAGGAGGGGAGACTGGTTCATTTAAACCTCGAGAAACAAGGGAGGTGTTGACAGGCAGGAAGTTTCCAGAAATATTCTTGATATGTAGAGCATTTCCAAATAAGAGATGCCCTCTATTATCAAAAGCAATAAAAGGGGAAACCCTAGGATATGTGTGTGTTACATTCGTGATAGTACACATACATCTGTGCTCGTATATGTGTGGAGGCACAGGTTGACATAGGGTATCTTCCTCAACTGCTGTCCATCATAGTTTTTGAGACAGGGTCTCTCACTGCACCTGGAGCTCACCAATTGGCTAGACTGGCTTCCAAGTAAGCCCCTGGGATCCACCTGTCCCTGCCTCTCTAGCAGGCATGTGACACCACATTTGGCTGTTTACCCTGATGGTAAGGGATTAAAGTGTCAGGTCTAGATGCATACAAACACTTAAGCAACAGAGCCATTACTTCTCCAATCCCAGCTTGGTATTTTTGATAAGGTTAGGTTATGGAGTTGGAGGCCAACGATTGAACTGCATTGTCAAGATTCTGGTGTGCACTGGGAATTAATATGGACATCTAGTGCCTACCAGAGAGAAGTGATACAAAAGCATGACTTCCGATTTCTATATGTTTCAGAGGCAGGAGTATAAGAGGGAGATGTCCATCCATAAAACTCTAGGAAAGCTGAGTGAGGAGTGAGGAGTTGCCTCATACCATGTATTTTTCTAGATTACATATATATATAATCTAGAAAAAATATATAAATTAAAATTTAGCATATATGTTTAGAGTAATAATGAAGCCCATTTGCTGAAAAATAATCGTATAGTTGGTATGTCTACAACAAACACAAATACTATTGACATGTCATTGTTTATTATTACAATCTAGCTCTGCTAATTTTGGAATATTTCTAGTCATTTATGCCCACATAGTTACACACACAATTACTATTCTACCTTACAGATATTTTGTATCAAAAAGCAGGTGTTACAGTTTTATCAAATAAGTCAACTAAATATTTTTTATCATTCTAAAAGAATGAAAATAAGTTTATTTCTGCTCATAGTGTGTCCTTATTTCATTTTTTAATACAAAATGATGCACCAACCAATGTGTGTCTAATGGTAATGTAGCCATATTATTCTGTCTGTAAGCATACACAGATGGAATTGCTTCTCTCTTGGACAATGGGAAGCACAGTCGATTGACTGACTTTGTGTGACCTTTCTGGACTCTTTGGGAAGCTGGACAGAAGTCCCACTTTCTGATCATTTAGTTTTCCTTCATTTGTCTACCTTACTCTTTGGTTTTCTGACCTCATGACCAATTCTCACATATTTACGTAGAAAATGATATTTTTAATTTTAGGCTTGGTTTTAGTTTATTATGCTATCGATTGCAAGGTGATAGATAGCATTCTATAGGATGAAGAGGTGGATTGAATTCAAACACAGAAATTCAACATAGCACGCCGATAATGCTTTTTCTCATAAAAGCCAGAAAGTTCATAGTTGACTGAGTTCTCCATGAACAAGGCTCTTTGTTAATGTTACTTTAAAACACCTATTTTTAGGCTTAATAGATAAATGATGAATCTCATATATTTAGTTTGTGTCAAACAAATTCATTTTTATCATGTAATTTGTTCATTCATTGTGCTATCCTTTTCCCTTAATTTATACACTTTACAAGCCATTAGTTTCTGAGAATTACATATATTGGAAAAACTGTACCAAAGTCACACATCTGTTATTAAGTTAGGGGCTATAAAAGCTTAGAAAATTAGATCATATTTGTCAAAAAAAGAGAGATTTTGTGATTCTTGGCACCACACCTGAAGTACACATGTGGTACTACCATCCGCAGGGAACGCACAGCGGATACACAGTCCTGAATTGAGACTTGAGTGAGCATTGCTGGGACGTTGAAGGAGCTGAAGAGTAGCCCTAGTTAAAAAATTGTTTTCCTTCTGTTCTCATCTGCTGTCAATCTTTCTATGTACTGTTTTCTCATGACAAAGGAACTGTGCCTTCAGCCCTGAAGGCAGATTTGGTTACTAGTCCTACTCTTGTGTCACTAGAGAACCAGCTGAGGTAGGTACTGCAGATGATGTAACAGAACAAGTGACCCTTTGAGACCTGTTCTCAAGCCAGCGTGTTTCAGCTTATGCTCTTCCCAGATGGATTACTTCTCTCTCTAATGGTGTGGGAAGGCTGGTGGTCTTTGGACAGCAACGTTGTTTGAAAATATAATGTAAAGTTTCTGAAGTTTCCAACCCCGGGAAGCTCATCTTTATGGCCCTCTCAATGTCCTTTATCTTGTCAATGTTAATGTTGAGGAAAACGTGACTGGGACAATCCAGAGACTCCTCCATTTCTACATGGCACTGGCATTTCCCCTTTCATACAATCCGGGAATGTGACACACATAAAACCAGTACTCACTGTACTAGGGTTCTGTGAAACAAGGCTTTGTTATCATTCCCTGCATCTTCATCAGCAATTACAACCAGACACAAAGCAAATCAGATTTCTCCTTAAGATCAGGTGCCAACTGTGTAAATTTTTGTTCTTATTGCAAAATTTCTGGTCTTTTTATATTAAAAAACATATAATAGGGTATTCTGGAAATGGTCAGACACATGCACATTACTTTTTGTGTTTTCTTACTCTTTTATAAAATTTAAGTGGCATTTAATATATATTTATGATTCTGATTTCTGGATAGAGACCAGAAAGTCAAGTATGAAAGAGAGCTATGGCTAAATCTTAAAGACTAAATAATAAAATATGTCAATGTGAGCAAAACTTTGTATGTTTAAGAAAAGACAATCCTCAAACAATTCATGTGAATTGATATAAAGCTTGCTCTGTAATGATGTTTTTCTTTTGGGTCCTTAGTTATTTTGCTACAGGGTACACAGAAAAGAGGAAATTCTTCAGTTGAGGTATCTGAGTAAACAAAAGTAAAAGGTAGCCAGATTGAAGCCTCAGGAAATAAATCGGCACAGAGGTAAGAGTAGTGAGGTGCCCTATGAGTCTGCCCATGTGGGCCTGCATGCCAGGCCACTGCCGCTCAGATTCCGATAACATGCGATCTCAGAAAATATGGGTCTTCTTTTTATAAGTCATTAAAAGATGTAATGGTATATTACAGGCCTAGGTGTTTATTGGTTTTAAAATTAACCATTGGCAATACAAATCTTTTTTTTTTTTTTTTTTTTT